>NW_026857459.1:0-57990 GCF_026571515.1 Ruditapes philippinarum | reverse complement strand
TATGGATAGAATTTTTATTTTTTGACAGGCTTTATGTACCTTCTCGTTATTGTGGCAAGGAATTTTATAACTATTCAGTTTAACCTGGTTTTTCAGTTAAGATTTCATCATAAAAAGATCTTCATGACTCTAAATAAATTCATATTTGTGGTATCAGAGGAATTTAAATTACTATTTGTGCTAAATCTGGTCATAAACATCAATCTAAATATTTAGAATGTACCTGTAGGTGTTGAGTGTCATATTTCACTCTTCACTTTGGTTATCCCAGGTCAACCCTTTTTTTTACTAATGGCTTTAATTTAACTGCCCATGCAATCATAAGCTCACATATGGCTTATATATATATCAATAGTCTAAAGAGATATGGAAAACAATGTTAAGGGTGGCTCAGTCTGACTGAGTGATTTGATTGTAAATAACATATTTCAAAATATATTTCTGGACTCAACATGCTTTCAAAACTATGTAAGAAAACTGTCAAATGATGTATATTCATCTGGATTTGTTACCCAAAATATGTGAGTCTAGCACTTCATTTTTTCTAGGATTGCAATAGCTATTTTGTCAAATAGTTTTTTCACTTTCAGTTTATGTTCTGCATTTGCCCATGTAAATTGATAACTTTAGGTCCAGCACAGTGTAATAGGATATTTACTTGTATCTTTTCATCTTTCTCAGCATTTCCACTGGCAGTCAACACTGATCAAGTAAATTTCCATTGGCGCTTCCATTTGATAAAGTTATGTGATATGTTACTATTTTCAACATCTAAATGTCCAGGGGTCTAAACGTATCTGCCATGATTGTCAGTTCGAACAATACCGATTAGGAAGGCTAAGTTCGAATAATATTGAGTACGAATCCTTAGTTCGAATAATATTGAGTACGAATCTTTCCCTTCCCGAAAATGGTTTTTTTGGCGATATATTTCACTAAAGTGGCAGAAATACTTCACACTGCAGGTGTGCAACAAATAATTGCATACTCCTCCGATGCCACCATGTTGATAGGGTTCTATTATATGCAATTATATGACAATACGTTTTCAGAACGTATCTTTAATCCATTCATACAGACGCTTACAATATTATATACCACTAAATAAGACATATATATATATCTGTATATGCTCGTTTTCTAAAACAGTTTGAAATAGAAAAAATATGCAAGTGTATATTTAAAAGTAAATAATGTTTACTTGTTTGATTTAATATTTATTTTGGATGTTGGACATATTTTTATACAGAGTCTGTCGTAATTCATTCATTCTTGCACGCGCATGTGTGGATACGAAGTTTGAAGCGTAGGTTTACACAATGTTTTTATGAATGAAATAGAAATTTTCATACTGTTTGCTTTCATGTTTAGAAAATGTTTCTTTAAACTGAAAGTGCATAGTTATGAACTGTGGGGGCTGCGTTCATTGAACGCCGCTTTTCCTTGTTGATCTTGTTTATCATATTTTACATATTTATCTCCTTCTTATTCGCCGTATGCATTATCTGATCCAAACCATGCAAAACTAAAGTTATTAAACACCTTAGCATTTTATATATTATATAGAAAGATTGTCACTGATAAACTTTTCAGAACTTCAAGGCGACCTGATTGAATTCTACAGGAAAAGGTGTAGTTCAATACCTCTCTCACCACTTCTTGAAGAAATAGAGACACCTCTAGCTGGGTTCTACGTGATGCCAGATATAGTCGCCGTAAAACATAAGTCCCTTACTTGTCATAAAGAGGAGAGAACTCCGATGAAGACTTTGAAAGACCTGTTTTCAACCGGAAGTGCATATCAGCAAGAAATTTATCTATCAGCTGATACAGGCTTTGGAAAAACTGCTTTTTCAAAATATCTTGCAATCACGTGGTGTCAAGCTCATCGTCCAGACGAACAATACGATGTTAATGAGTGTTTTAAGGATAATAATTTAAAAGCTCTATCTAAGTTTGAGTTCTTATTTTTGGTTTTCTTAAGAGATCATACCTCTGTTTCTCACATTGACGATATGATTAGACAGCAATTTTCGTTGCATCTTCCTTCATTGAAATCACTAGATGAAAATTCATGTAGAGCAAAACTAAATGAAGTTTTACGTAGAGAAAAATGCTTAATTATATTGGACGGTCTTAATGAATGGACTCACCCTTATTACAACTGCAACGAAGTAACAGAACAAATCCCACATCGGTGCGAACGTGACAATTGCGTTATCCTTACGACAACTCAACCGTGGAAGCTCGGAGTTTCAAATCTCACAAAAAGTCAAATAAACCAAAACGTAGAATTGGCTCAATTAAGTGAAGACTCTGTGCTAAAACTAGAAGAAAATGCTATAAGGGAAATGAAAGGTGTCCATGACGATAGCGTACTGAAGAGTAAAACACAGGATTTTAACGGAGTGATACGTAAACTTGGCCTTGAGCACATGCAAGTCATTCCACTCCTCCTTATGTACATACTTAACCTATGGTGTAACAACATCCCTATAGGAAATTCAATACATGAGGTTTACACAAATATCGTTGAATTTCTATTATCGAGAATGTCAAAGAAACACCCGGAGTTTCAATATTCTCGTGAATCGTCTGCCAGTGAAATTCCAGAATACTTGAAACGTCATGAATTTTGTAAAAGGTTTTACAGTCTTATAACATCATTAGCAGAACTAGCTCACCAAACATTATTTAACAAAAACAGAGAAAATACGTTTGTATTTGATAGAACGGTTGCTGAAAAATATCTCAAAGCAAACGACATGACATTAAGTCTTCTTTCAGGAATATTGTCAGAAAGTAGAAGTAAAACTTTACTCAAAGAAATTATCAAAGTATCGTTTTCTCACAAAACAGTTCAAGAATTCTTTGCTGCCATATTTATTAGTTCTCAAAGTTACGATCAGAAAATTGTTCTAGAAAAATGTAGAAGTATTCAAGACATTCTGGACATGTCAAAACTCTTTGAATTTATAAGTGGAATGAATGCTGACCGGATTTGTGCAATATCAAATGATTTGATGTCTGTGATAAATGAAGACGAGAAAACACGCGACTATAGAACTAGGACAGGTGACAAGAAAGTGCAAGATACTCGATTGCATGACATACAGAAAATGTTCATGTCGTGTTTACAACAAATGCCTAACAGTGAAAATATTCTATTATGTATACAGGATTTCTTCATTGACGGGAACACCGTGCACAGTAAGCAGTTACAACGGTTATTAAAACAAAATAAAACCAACATAAAATCACTTTATATAGACATCAGCGATACTTCCAGCAGTTTACGTGAAATTATAGTTTTATTCTCTCTCACAGATCTCAGTCATATACAGAAACTTCACTATTGTGGTGACGTGGAGAAGGAGGCTGAGATAAATCGGATTTTGTTTCCCAGTTTACAGGTCGTAACTTTGGAGCATGTAACATGGACAAATGAAGAAGAAAGTTCATTGTTTCTGTCAGGTGACATGTTATGTATTGAACGTGTGAAGTTGGAGGATATAAACATGTCTACAGGAGGTTTACAAAACTTTATGACCGAGCTTCAAAAACTGCCCCAGTCAGTTACAGTAAAGATGGCCGCCATTAAGCCGAGAAGACAATATGACCGTGTTATAGAAAAAATTCGGAAATCACCAACTTTTCATGTGTTAGCAGACAACTATTACCACTACTACTCTGACGAAGACGACAACAGGGAGTGGAATTTTGAGTTCAAAACAATAAAAAATGGTAAAAGTTAGCTTAGGAAGGTCCGCGGTTTTCCTAGGATATAAGCTTATGCCAAATAGTTTAATTTACATGACTGACAACATAATGTGGTTCTACTGAGGTGTCAAATGGTTTCTTTATGGCTGACAACATTATGTGGTTCTACTCAGATGTCAGCTCGTGCCAAATAGTATATTTATGGCTGGCAACATGATGTGGTTCTACTCAGATGTCAGCTCGTGCCAAATAGTTTTTATATGGCTGACATTATGATGTGGTTCTACTCAGATGTCAGCTCGTGCCAAATAAGAAACAAACAGAAAAAAAACACTAAAAAACAGATATGATAATAATGTCAGAAACATAGAATATTAAACAAATATTTGTTCTATTCCATAAAGTATAGCTATTTAGTATTTATTATAATTCTCATATAAGATATCAGCATAAACAAGCACTTACCAGGTTTATAGGGGGGAGCAAATGATAACATAAAAAACTAGAAATGTGATTGATTTGTCAATCTGCTGAATCTAGGTAAATTTTTACTGGCTAACACGCATAAGTTAAAACTGAAAACTGTTTTCTGAGTTAATAACGAAAACACTACAAATATTGCATAAATATGCAAGCCAACCCCAAAGTGCATAACTTCACATGCTGGCCAATAGTCGTGTATACCTTCAGGGCTTCAGGTCAAACACTTTTGAGCTATGCATGGAAAAGTCTATGATTTATGCTTCGTCAAATGCAACAACTCTTAAAATCCACATCAAAAAAATCCCAGGTGCACAGCTTCACGGTGATGTTGAAACCTCTTCTGCACAATAACATATGATAACCAAATTCCTACAGTCACAAGCACAATCAACATTCCAATTTTCCTTTCAGTTAAAGCTTAATGATATGCATGTATGTATGTTCTGCTTTTACATTTTTGAATTATACGATACTTACACGAACGCTTCAGTTATCTGCGAAAACTAAGCCATAACCTGTTTAAGAAAAACACTGGTTTGGAATTAACAGTAAGAATCAATCTTTTCACAATTATCTTATCATATCTGTTACATGTTCTATATATATTTTTTTCTAGATTTGAGACAATACTTGGAAAGATTTTATTCAGAGTCAGCAACGTTTTACAATTTCTACAGCGATTTAGAGGGATCTCAAAATGTATCATTAGAAATCTGCCCGACGTTTAGAAAGTTAGATATCACTAACAAAGAAGTCACAGTCATGAATCAAAATGAGTCAATGACTGAAAGTCTGCAGATGCATAAATACCCATACAATGACATTCGGCGTTCTAAGCCGATTCTTCTATTGGCAGAAGACACAACATCATCAGCAAATTTTATTGTAAGCTCCTGGTTAAACTTTGGCGTAAACCACACTTTCTTCCCCATGGACGTGAATACTCTGGAAGGTGTTTTCTGGTTAAAAGTACGATATTTTGATGATGTTTCTGATTTAAAAACAATGTTGAATAACCAATTTGAAATGAAAAAAATGTATTACAGTCAACAAATTCTCATTATCTTTGAATATTTTGACAAAGATCATTTCAAATTGAAAGCAATTTATGATTTGGCCTGTTCCTGTAACTTAAAAACATGCTCGTTTATCATTATCACAAATATTGACAAACAGGTTGTAGATGATTTGAAACTAAATATTGAAGTTGTTCTCATTGCTGCTGCAATTAATGCATTGTATGTGTATAGTAAGCACTTGAATGTGGTGATAGATGGACACGAATTGAGCAGACGAATCGATCAAATAGTATCAGAGAAGAAAAGGGACGCAATAACAAAAATTTGTTTTGTGGATATTCATCCGATAAATTCAACTGCAAAAATATGCGTTCCAGGAGATATAAAAGACATAAGATTTCACAGATGCAGTCACAAATTTCAGGTTATACACTTTGCAAATCATTTAGAGATATCAGAACCTCCACGTTTTACGAATCCTTTAACAGAAAACATTTTTACGCCAAATGTGACTACTCTTACTATACATTTTGAATCACCAAGTCATATCTTTTACTACAATGTATATGAGCATTTTGCGTGTAACATATCTAAAGCAAATCATATTGAGTTTTTACGTTTGTGTGACATGAGTTTTGGAAAAAAAGTTATTAACGTTCAACTTCAAAAGGAAGAGATTGAACAAATAAGGCGTTCTGTAGAGTCAAAAGGGGACTATTGCCGTTTTGGAGCTCGCATTTTAGGTCCGCGTCTAGGGAAAATTACATTTGACAAAGAAGATATTGAAATTGAAAGAAGTAATTCATTCGTGAAACAAATAATGTTAGACTTGATTTGCTATGAACTTGTTAAAACACACAGTTCTGTATCAGAATGTTATCCTTCAGAAATGAACGATGGGGCGATTCTACTGATTTGTTTCGTAAGCGATGAATTTCAGATAGATTCCTTCAACGGATTCCATCTTTTAAAAAGATATAATAACAACATCAGTAAAGAATCACTGTTAGCAGGAAATGCATGCGACATAGAAGAAAATACAATAGTTAAGGCATTAGAAGACGATTTTAAAGATATAAATGAAACGCTGTCATTCCACGCAGAAGCTCTCATGACGTCTCATAGAAATTTAGAAGCGGTGAAAGTTAGTTTTGTCCAGCACAAAGACATACAACTGGTACACTCAAATTTGTGCATAGTCTTATATTGTAAAGCCAAGGGGTATATTCCTTTTGGAGATGTTTGTTTTCCTCGGACGCTGAATAATCCGTTGAAGAAAAAATCATTTAGAACTGATGTTCGGGACGGATTTTTCTCAACCTGCCATTTTCGTTCAGGTCACAGTACCGGTTTCAACAAAAAACTAGCATTAGGAAGTAGTATCGGAGAAGTTGGTGGGAATCTCGCTGCGACTTTAGGGCCATTCGTTAATATTAAGGAAACAAACACAACCTGTTTTCTGACAGCTAGACATGCATTTGCTCCTCTTTCCAGAAGTAATGAAAGCCTTAAGGGAGTAAATGTCGTTCAGCCTGCTGATGTTCATTTAATACCCGGTGCAGTTGGGTTGCCTAATCGACACTGCGGAATGGTAATTGAGAGTCAGGATGGGAAGCAGATCGATGCTAGTTTAGTTCAGATATCCCCTGAAAGATTACCGACAAGTGGTCAATTTATACAGTTGACAAAAGAAGATTTAGATTTAGCAGGTAATTTATGATTAAACCAAAATCAACAACATTTTTATTTAGTTTCCTTTAAAATTAGATTATGCCCATTTAAAGGGACTCCACTGAGGTTTAAAAGCCTAAAACGTAATATTTTAATTTCTTACATAATCGAGCTGGGGCACTTTAAACAGAATATATAGGCAAAGATAGTTAAGACATATTCTTTGAAAACAATTGAAAATCGTACTTGAATGCTTTTCTTAGCAAAGCATTTAAATGCTTTTCATTTTGGGTCATTTTTTACAATTTGAATAATTATTCTGGAAAAATGATCCTAAAATTTACACAAAGATTTGTGGTCTAAACCTCCATCAAATGGTACATTCATCTGGAAAAGATATTTTCAGTCCCATCATGTCAAAAAGACCTCAGTGGAGTACCTTTAAGGTTATATAGCCAAGGAAAAGGTAGTAGTCAAAATAAGGCAAACTATTGCCATAATTCCTTATAATATTATCATTTACTCTTTGTATTAAATATACGGTGTAAGGAAAAGTCTATGAAAAGGTTGAATCAAACCCAGTCTGTAACATTTTCAATGTAGCTGTGTTGAGTTTCTGTTTTTCTCTATTATCTTGATACATCAGTGTTATTAATGCCATGTGGCTGCTGTAAAAAGTTTTCCCGTACACTTCATCAAAGATGTTATATTTCCGATCCTTTAAGATCGTTCAGCACGACATAATTGTTGTGAGTGCATCTTTTGGTACTTTAAGTTCTTTCCAATTAGGTGTTTTTCTAGTCGGGTGGTTCCAATTTTCCTCACTTGAAAAATGTTGAATCACCTTAGGATATGGTGTCTGTTTTTTAACTTTCTCGTTTTACAGCTTATCTGTAATATGCAGGGTTCATTACCTCTGATCCCCTTTCAAAATTACATTTATTATTAGGTTCAGCCCATTTTTTCTCGTTTTGGGCAATCCCATTTTTTTACTTTGGAACCATATGCCGCTTTTTATGGAATAGCACAAGCGTGTTACCTTGAATGTTCCATAATAACCGCCATATGAACACGTCTGTGGATGTTTCAAATCTCAAAATTTGACCATTATGATGTTTGAATGTTGACTTATGCTTAAGTCGGTGCCTGTAATTACCACTACCGCCAGCAACATTTACAATTTTGAGGTTTTGGTCTTTATTTATGAATTCTTATTTTCTCTTTATAATATATACCGATCGAAATTCACCTGTAACGTTTAATTGACAGTCTTTACATACTTTAAGTAGATTTATATTTTATCCAAAACATTATAAACTGTAGGACATTCATCATTCATAACAGCCATTCTTTTGAAAAAGACCTCAACATGACAATGAGAATAATATCACTTCGAATTATCATTACCCCTTGCATTTATTTATGCAAAAACCGTTGAAAAAAAAATATACAGAAATAGAATCACATCGATCAATAACGTACAGTTTTCCGTTCAAATATTTTCAAAATGTTAAAAAATGTGTTTTTTGTTTCCTTTTTCGAATATTGACAACAATATGTATTTTCATCCCTTTATATAGGATTAACGAAACAACCAATATACAACGACGGAAAGATTCTTGATGCAAAAACTTTAACAGTGAGAGATCTAGCCAGGCAAAGTATTATCAAGATTGGCTATAGAACCTCTCTTACAAAAGGAACTCTGTTAACAACAGATGGATGTGTTAGGGAAACAGTGGAGTATTCTCCATTAGAAACATTATACAATGGGAGTAGGGAATCGTTTCCAATATGTAGCCAGATAATGGTTGACTCTTATTACAAAAAAGTATTCACCCAAGCTGGCGACTCTGGCTCTGGTGTGTTTTTGGTTGATAATAAAGATAGTTTGCATTGTATTGGAATGCTTATTGGTGTATGTAGAGATATGACAGCAGTTGTCACACCTATCAATAATATCTTGCAGATTTTGGGCCATAAAATGGATAAAACATTGGAGTTAAAAAAGTTCAGAGAAACGGAAGAAATGGACGAATCTTAAACATATCTGTTGACAAGTTTATGAATTAAAACTTGCTTCTACTCAACTGTGAATGAATGTCTATAAACTTGCTTGGTTTGAGTTTAACTCTTGACATTAAGAGTTTTTCTTATGTTTGAGTAAATTTATGTTTCCTGTTACCGACGTAAGAAAACTTTAGATTTTTTCAAAGTAGCGTTGTTTGACCATTTGTTAGTAAATTGCAGGTCGATGCACTTTTCCCCAGACTTTAATTTGAGAAAAATATATATATTTCAATTTTCGGCTATCATGTGACACGACTTAGGTCTAAGTATGGTGCCTGATTTGGTACGCTTTTGTGCGTCGCGTGGGCGCTAGCGACAACACGACAAAGCTCCAAACGGCGCATTGTCGCACTGTTGTATTGTCGTCCTGTCTCTAGCGCGGCATGCCAAACTGCGCGTTGTTGTGCGACATGTTGTCGCGATGTCACATTGTCGCTCGGTTCAAATTGAAGGATTGGCTTATAAGCCAAGTGACACGCGCCGCACGACAACGCGCCGTCTGGCGACAATATGACAGTTTGACGTTTTGTCGCTAGCGACAAAAGGATAAGACAAAAGTCCGACAACGCGCCGTTTGGCACTTTGTTGTGTTGTCGCTAACGCCAATTAGATGCACAAAAGCGTACAAAATCAGCCACCACACTAAGTGATATTGATTCCTGAATAGTATACACTTATCGTTAGGGTAAGTAGATCGTAATTTTATGTGTTGAAATGATGCTGTAAAATTGTAAATATCATTACATTGAAACCCATTTCAAGGTTTTGTTAGTTTACTTAAACTAGATATGAATGTGTCAGAATGAAAAAAATATATGCCTACCGGCAAATAATCTTATCTACAAATGTTAGATTTCTTAATCAATTCCAAATCATATCAGTTATGCATTAATTGAAATCTGCTGTTACAGACATTTGTAGTAGCGTGTATCATAACATATCATGCACGATTAGACTGAGACTGCAAAATATTGAATTTCGACGTGCCTTGTGATCTGTCTTCATTCTCAAATATAGCTGAATGATTTTTAGTTTACATTACAATTAAATTAATAGTGACGAATAATTCATGTTGATGATTTGTACAATACTCGGGATTTACAGTTGTATATCTAGAGTTGTTCTAGATGAATGAAATGAAAATAATCTTACTACAGCGTCTCAATAAAGAAAAACATGACTTAATCATAAGTTATAGTCCTTAAATCCCCGCCTGACATACTTGCTTCACTGGAGCTTGCTAGGTAAACAAAATTATGATGCAGATCCAGGAGTTTTGCACATACCATTTTGGGTTTTAAAGGCAAATTGGGCGAACAAAATATTTTTTGTTCTCAAACTGGGGATGGGTAGGAAGGGGGAATGTGAGATAGCCTGAGAAAGCTCAGTCAGTATTGCCCCCATATGGTATTCTGATTGTCCGGGGTTTGATTTCAGTCAGACTGCACGGCTTCTCAACCTGTCAAATGTGGCGCAAACTGTAGGGTCATGGTATATAGCTAAGAAGTGTTCTTTATACTCATTATAAAACTGTGGAGTTCAATATATCAGGGATGTCAAAGTATAAACGTTCAATAATTAGGTAAAATTATGTGTAAGAAACCTTATAGCTCAGTTGGTAAAGCTGCGGAATGGTATTCAAAGTGTCACAGTCTCCCAGGTTTGAGCCTTAGTCAGGCAACACAGTTACTGTTGGGAGCTAACATGGGGCCATGACTGTATATAACTTCAAGACATTTCACTTTGTCAGTTTGTCAATGCTTTAAGGGTATATTTTAACAAAGTGGGGGACTATGATAATGTATTGCGCAGATCACATATTAGGAGAACACATGTTTTAACCGTTTAGGCGGTAGAGATGCGGTATGGTATTCAAAGGATTTTGGGTTCATACGGTAGTGCTAATGAGACATGGTATTCTGACGGTCTTTTTTTTCTTTTGAGTCACAGCCAAGCTGCATTTTTTTTCTCAATCTATGATATTAATAAATATTTTCAGCTTGACTAAATTTTTTAATGATTTTGCCTTTAGTCAACATTATGAAATATTTAATTATTGTCTAGTATTGTTTGATTTTATATTTTAGAACACATTGTAACAGTACTTAAGTTGACCTTTTTTGTATGAGTTGGAGTTTTATACCATCACCTTTTCCAACAGGGAACTGTAGCGGTATATAAAACTCCTAGTTAATTATGAGGTTAACTAGGTTACTAGGCACTAAAAGACATGCATGTATTTCCCGTTATGAACTTTTATTTATTGAAAAAATTAACTAGTTACGTAACTAGTTAACCACATAACAAACTAGTTAATAACAAGTAGGTAATCTAGTTAGTTATATGGTTATCTGGTGGCAGAAATATGCCACCATAGGATGATCTTTGTATTTTTTCTTCCTTTTTCAAAAAGTTTAGTGTTATGTTACTATGACGTCAAAAGTCGCGTCATTTTATAATTACTGTCGTTAAAAAAGGTTTTATTTATCTATTAATTGATGCATAGTTATATATTTGATATGCTATTATTTGTTGTTGTATATAGTTTTAATTTTCTTATTTCTATTTGAGATAGTACAAATTGAACACTATGTAGTTCGATGTTTATACAAGAATAATGCTAAATTATATACCAGCAGTAACACTTAGTCATTATCGCATACTTATGGTTTATTTACTGTTATTTTAAACTTGTTAAAAATGTTTTACATAAATCAAACTACTGTAATTTTTAACAGCAATGTAATATCTTTGTACCCATTAGTTAGTCTGAGTTATATCGTTGCTGAGGAAGACATTTCAAGCAAACTAAGTTATGAATATGTTATGTTATGTGCCCTGTGTGTTTATTTACAAACTTGGTTATAAAGATGTTTTGTGTGTAACAGATGCCAGGTGTTTCAATAAATTGTGCCCATTTTGAGTTTAATTTACATTCGCCTAAAGCGGAGGCAACTTTTAGAAATTTAGAAGAAAAAAAGCATAATGTTTGTTTTTGAATTGATTGGAACATGTAAATTTCATAAAAAATTATTGCTAACTTGTATTGCCTGTTTTCATCTGAGCATATGATACTTATGGTGAACTTTTAGGATCGTTAGTAGTCCATTGTCTACCATTAATTTAAATGACGCTTAATATTAAACTGTTCGGTCAACTTTGATTAACTTTTCATAGAATATTGCTTGCATTTAGATCTTCCAAAGTTGATGAAATTTACTGTCCGATATGACACCACCCCGGTTTCTATATTATTTCTTTTAGGACCATCTTCAAAGTTAGTCACCTCTTAAAGGTCAAGGCTAAGAGTTAAGATAATTTGTATGTGGTATTATATATAAACTTTTATTCATTGTTCTGAACAGCATTGGGTTTCAATTGAGCGATGTACTTTTATTACTTTTTCTGATTTCTATTTGTATACATATATTGCTTTCCTATTAGGAATTTGTATAATGTTCAATGATTGATATTTTTCGTATGTAGAATGTAATAAGAGGTATTAACTTTAAACGTAATACATGTATATATTAATAAAATCATAAAGATGAGCTTCAATGGCCAAAAATCATAACTATTTATATTTAAGATTAATTGGACATTGTACTCTTTTAGGAGAAAATAATTTGAAAAGAATTTGTTGGATGTATTATAATAAAACTAAATAGATAAACATAACTATCTCCTTGAGGAAGAGTGCTGTTCTGAAGATTCTTTAGACTCGCTACTTTCTTATTCATATGTTTGGAACTATTGTATGTCGTATTTTTTCATATTTCGTTTAGTCCCGAGGTTAATTTTAGTTAAGTAATGCAGTTAAGAATCTCATTAAGTAAACTGAAGTGTATAAGAAAGTTCTTTTTGCTTCTGGAAACAACCTTATGCTCCTGATTATGGTTAGAGCACTAGTCCGACAAGTGAACCACGTGGCAACGCCGCCACCTTAATTATTTTATTATTTTTTCTTTGTAATATTGTTCATATTTTATTTTTTCCCATGACACAACTTGTACACAATTGGAGATATTGACATGAACTGTATTCAGGGTAGATATATCTTATTGAGGAATATGCAGTATACAACATGCATAAAGTTCTTTTGATTGCATATTTTTAGTTATTGTCCTTTGTAATATAGTTCATACTATTTTTTTGTGTGAAGAGCATTCCTTTTAGTGGATATGATCATTGATGTATGAACATAAAACTTCGAAATATCTTTCTGACATAACGACATACAAATGTATTTCAAGTAGCAGAGAAGCTGGTTTACTTTGTAAAAATATTTAAAATATTGTTATTGTCATAAAAAATGTTATTATTATATGACAACATGTATGCTGGGTAAATTTAAGAAAAGTTTTTTGTTTTCAAAAGTTGATAAAATGATGTTTAATGGCCAATTTGATAATTGCAACATCATCTATTTTCTTGTAATTCATGAGCATATAATAATATTATGTACATTTATAAATACTTGTAATTTATTTTTGGTTTTAAATTGAAAATAAATAAGAGAAATATAATCATCTTTTGTTCTCATTTATCTTATATTGACATCTACCTTACATTGACCTCAACAGGGTCATGAACAATGGGTCTAAAATAGACAATTTTCTAATTTTTTTTTCCTGTAGCAATCCTTAGAGCTTTAATGAAAATCAGGAAAAGTATTAAAATATTAAGAACAATAAAGCCGGATAATTTTTACAATTTTAATCAAGAGATAGAAGAAGCAAGAAGATAACAATAAGTTTATAAAGAAATAACAACAGATACAATTTACAAATATTAGGTCAGGGTGTCACCTTTATATCATGATCTCTTTGTGAATAAAACTGATATTACACCAGTAAGTGTGTCAATAAAACTGATACATGTATAACACCATTCAGTATGTGGATACATTTGGTATTACTCAAGCGTGTGGATAACACTAATATTGTACACATCTAAAGCTAAGCTTACAGAACTAACTGCTCCACCTTATAAAAACAGTTATTGTCACTTAATTCTGGTTAAATTTAAAAACATTTTAGATGTCTACATTAATCACCAATCTCTTCCCATACATTCAATCACAATTTCCTGAATTTATAGCAAACGTGAACTTATGAGAAAGTTCAACATTATTTAAGGAACAAGGTCATATTTAAATATATCAAAATGAGGCTCTTGTTTAGATATGCTTGCATATGAAAATTCTAGTATATAACATATTAAAACCTTATAACCCTGGTTAAGCTGTATAAACCTAAGAAGAATGGCCTTTCAGACAGATCAAGATAAAACATCATTTCTTTGTCATAGCTGACCATGACCACTTTTCAGAAAGATATTGTTTGTCTTTGTCATTTTTAATATTTTATAAACCTAATGTATGATCCCTAGCCTGTCTAATTCTAGGTATCAGATTAATTGATTACAAAAAGAATTTCTTCACAAAAGAGCACGTGACAATGTTTTTGGCTAAATCTATTGATATTCAAATTAAAGGTCATAGTAGGAATCTATCAATCCTGTTGTGCAATCAAACAAAAAATACAAAAAAACAGTATGTCTCCTGATCAAAACCAGTATAGCAATTGGTTTATAAGCATAGTCAAAGTTGTTCTTTACTCGATAACTAGAAGGGTTTTTGTCACAAAAACATATGTCTCCCAAAACTATGTATGGTCACTATTGCAAAGTTTCATTGAAATCCCACCAGAAGTTTGACCTGTGAAGGCCAGACAAGATTTTCCTATTTTTAGGGAGACATAATTATGCTCAGTGGGATAAGACAAACTTTGACTACAAAGCTTTGTTCTTATCCAAGTAAAATTTACTAAACAAATAACTAGTATCAGACCTACGATGTACATGCTTCTAGATGAGAAATTAATTTTTCATGAAGAGTTTGAAAAATTATTTTACCAGTTAGGTTATGTATTTGCAAGTACTGTAAAATCATCATCATTTCAGGGGTACTTACGTTTTGTAGTTTCTATATCAGGTAATTCACGAATTTAAGATCCAACAAAATTTCATTTCATCATGGGATGTAAGATTATTTTTGCATATAACATTATTTGCATTTACACTAACTATCATCAAATTTAAAAATAAACGAAAATGTCCTCTTTTTGACATAAAACACAGAATTGTATGCCAACAAAATTACTTGAATTTGATCGCATGTTACTACAAGTTTTTTCTTACTGGATAATACTGGATAGACTGGACACATGCTTATCAATAAGAAAAACAATAATTTACAAATCTTCAATAATAATAATCTAGTTGAATTAATATGTACAATTAAGCATTCATAATTATATACAATGTATATACAATAATGGAATATCTAAATCCAATATTCTACCTAAAATGATTAAATTGTTTATTCCACGTAATGAATCTAAATCTTATAGTCCGCTTCAAATATCTAAATTATATATTCCACTTCCTATATTCCACATAAGATACTGTTAGGACAGCATTTAGCTTTGCAAGCAGGCCGTTCGGGCTAGCTCTTCGAGCTCGCTATAAATAATAAGATAAAACATATAACAATAATATATTGATTTAAAGGAACTGATTTAAAACTGAATGTTTTAATATTTCCTAGTGATTTCAAATTGCCTTACGAGACGACATACCAGGCATAAAATGAAATTGTCTGATCACTGAAGTATTAATAAAGCCTCATGACCTATGAAAGAATGACCCTGAAAACTCCATGTGCAATATCTTGATTGTAAGGTAAGACTAGAACAATTCACGAAAAACACAGAAATATATATATACACAAATTTATTTTCTATGTCTACCTTAATATTTCTTCTCTGTAGAAAAATGTTAGACAAAATTTATACAAAGTTTATAAAAAATTTTCACAGCTGAACCTCAGCTCTCAGCTATTTGACTGGTCAGAAACCTGTCAGATTGTATACTGACCAACGAACATCCTGACATTTGAGACTGAGCTCAGAAAACAAGTTTAAAGGCTTCAAAGCCAGGTCCCATGTTCATAAAGGATTGATAGATTGAGCATCTAGATCAAAATTTATATTTCAAAACTTCTTTAAAAAATTTACTTATATTCATGTATTTTCTAAAATTTAAATATGTTATTTTTAGAGAGGACATTAATTTAACAAAAATTTTAAGTCCATAAATACACAAAGTTACATCTTGAACAGTAACTATTTGTCTTACTGTATGTACAAAGTATAGAAAAATGGTACATACTTTAATGCCATGTGTAAAAAAATTTGACAGACACATGTAAACAGTGTAAACTACTCAATGATTTATTTTTGGTTCGGTTTAAAGTCGCATCAACACATTAAAGGTCATATGGAAACATTCCAGCTTTACTCGTGGAGGAAGACCTTAGGTGCTCCTCTCTATATTATTTCAGGCACAAATAGGCACCTGAGTAGAATCATCACCGATGTTCCGTAGGCTAGCTGGATAGCTTTCCAACATGAAGAATCTGAACATGCGGTTCAAACCTACAGCAGTGAGAGGCAAGTGGTTTTAAGTCAATAATCTGAACCACCTACTCAGTGACATGAGTAAACAATTAACTGACATGTGAATTAAAGATCCTGTATGTTTTGTGATTGATATTGTTACTATGTGTATACCACACTTGCAAAAAAATGTATCTGTATATTACTATGCAAATAAAGTAATTTTCAAACATCGAAGAATATATAAAATGCGACTGCAAATATTTGTGCACATTATATTTAATCAATAAATTATATGCATTCATTTCTTATTGGAAAATTTGACTTAGAATTTATAGAAAATAAATTTCTAATTACCTCCCTTTATTTACATAAAATGTTAAATTCGGTAATATCTTTATAAATAATGCTTATTTGAACTTACAATATTGATAAATCTTAACTTGAGCATCATATTTATGAAATAAAACCATGAAAAAAATAATATGTTACAGGATCTTTAATAGCAATACATCAAAAAGACAAGAGGGCCATCATGGCCCTGAAATCGCTCACCTGTATATAGGCCCCTGGGCCAATGCCAATTTTAAACCAGGGACTTTTATTTGAACAAACTTGGTAGACAGCCATTAGAAGATGTTTCATGATAAATATCTAAGCTTTAACTCTTTGGGGTTTTTATGAGTAGTTTTTTTTAAGTTTTTACTATATACATATAGGAAAAAAACAATAACACCCCCCCCCCCCCATGATGGAGGGGCCAATTTTGTTTTGACCCCAGGGCTTTTATTTAAACAAACTTGGTAGACACTAACTAGAAAATATTTCATGCTTAGTATCTAAACTCTAGCTCTTTTGGTTTTTTAAAAGAAGATTTTTAAGTTTTTACAAAATAATGAGAATAAATGACCCCCTGGGGCGGGGCCAATTTTTACCCCAGGACTTTTATTTGAACAAACTTGGTAGAAATTCACAAGAAGATGTTTCATGCTTAATATCTAAGCTCTAGCTATTTGGGTTTTTTTAAAAAGATTTTTTAAGTTTTTACTATATACAAATAAGGAAAATCAATGACCCCCCCCAGGGCGAGGCCAATTTTGACCCCAGGGCATTGATTTGAAGAAACTTGGTAGACACCCACTAGAAGATGTTTCATGCCAATTATTTAAGCTCCAGCTCTTGCTATTTTCTAAAATAAAATATTTTAAGTTTTTACTATAAAGCTCCAGCTCTTGCGGTTTTCTAAAATAAAATATTTTAAGTTTTTACTATACACAAATACGGAAAATCAATGACCCCCCCGGGGCTGGGCCAATTTTAACCCCAGGGCGTTTATTTGAACAAACTTGGTAGACACCCACTAGAAGATGTTTCATGCTTAATATTTAGGCTCTAGCTATTTGGGGTTTTTAAAAGAAATTTTTTTAAGTTTTTACTACATGCAAATAAGGAAAATTAATGACCCCTCGGGCGGGGCCAATTTTGACTCCAGGGCTTTTATTTGTACAAACTTAGTAGACACTGTCTAGTTGATGTTTAGTGCCAAATATTTAAGCTCTAGCTCTTGCGGTTTTCTAAAATAAAATATTTCAAGTTTTTACTATATACAAATAAGGAAATCAATGACCCCAAGGGGCAGAGCCAATTTTGACCCCAGGGCATTTATTTGAACAAACTTGGTAGACATCCACTAGAAGATGTTTCATGCTTAATATTTAAGCTCTAGCTATTTGGGGTTGTTAAAAGAAGATTTTTGAAGTTTTTACTATACACAAATAAGGCAATCAATGACCCTCCAGGGCAGGGCGAATTTTGACCCCAGGGCATTTATTTGAACAAACTTGGTAGACACCGACTAGGTGATGTTTTATGCCAAATATTTTAGCTCTAGCTCTTGCGGTTTTCTAAAAGAAGATATTTTGTGGGGTTTTTTTTGGTTGCCATAGCAACCAGAGTTCTGCTTGGAATTAAATTCTTTGAACAATTTTTAAAGTTGACTACCAAAGGAACATTCCTGTGAAGTTTGGATGAAATTGGCCTAGTGGTTTATGAAGAGATGTTGTTTAAAGTAAAAGTTTACGGACGGACGCACGCACGCCGCCGTACGAAAAGCGATCACAAAAGCTCACCATGTCCCTTTGTGACAGGTGAGCTAAAAAAAGAGTAGAAGAGAAAAACATACAAACTTTTGACAATAAATTGAAAATTTTCTAAATTTACAATATATGAAATATTTATAAGAGTCATAAGACTACATAACTTTGTTACATTAAACAATATCACCACTCTTATACAGTTTAAAATTGTACACGCAAAATGTGAATGCATTTCTTAATGCATCATGACGCCACCTCCGTTGGGAATAGTGGGACATTTAATATTTGGATTTTTAAGCTATTGGGAAGGGTAATTCCATAAAGGGACAGTCATTAGTAAAATGCTCACTTAATGTCCACACACTACCAGTAAGACATATCTTTCGCTGTTTTGGCGCCAAAATTAAAACTCTAACATTAACCAAGCAGTGCTGTGACAGATTGAAGGTAAAACATGGCTCATTTCATTCCTGTAGTATTCTTTCTAACAGTAACAGGGTGATGATGTTAGAACTTTTTGATGCGAAAGTTTAAACATTATAACTCATATTACATCTTTCAGACTTATAGTTACCTATACATTATCTGTAAGTCAAATAGCAAACTAAAAAAAAAACATTTTTTTAAGGATCGTAAAAGGTGATATCTGGATGCATATAAACTTTCAGTATAATCTATTTTCAAGAGAGGAGTGATCATTACAATAAAAGACTGGTCATTTGGATATAAGTCAATATGTATAACTTTATGTTTGAGCACACAATTTCTTACATTAATAACAAAATGATATTATTCTTGTCCCTTTGAAAGTTAATAAAGTTCTTTTCATTCATGTTCGTTCTTTTTCACCATACTTCATTTTACTTTTCATAGAAAAATTTTGAAAATAAATGCACATATCGTATCACATATTGGTCATAAATTTTGGTGATCTGATATTTTTACAACAGTTTCATAGTATATTAAATATTGTCTATATGTACATCATAATACTGCTCTATAAATATAATAAATAAATTTCTTGTTATTTTTGTCCTTTCTGCTCCACCATACTTTATAATACCACATAACGATAATTTAGAAATTTACACATATCACTCATTGTTTATTACATGGAAAATTTATGTCTATGATATAAGTGACTGGAAAATTTATGTCAATCACACAAAAGTGACCGGAAAATTTATGTCAACAACACATAAATGACTGGAAAGTTTCTGTCAATCTCACATAATATGACTGGAAAATGTATGTCAATCACACATAAGAGACCGGAAAATTTATGTCAGTCAAACACGTGATGGTGACAGTTTATGTCAATCATACTCGTGACTGCTTTCTCGTAGTTTTGGTCCTGTACTTTCGTCACGGTTACCTTGATTCACCTTCTTTAATGTGTCCAAAGATGCCGATTTTCCGATTATTCTGAAAGTTACCAAATAAATCAAGATAATTACATGTATAGTCATCATCATGTCCAGTTATCATTAAGTTAAGATGCATTATTATGGATAATTCCAGGGTTTGTATTTCAATCTAAAATCAATATCTAAGATATTTATATACAACACTAAGTATTTTAGATGGATTTGTCCATCTTTTTACCTGTCTGTAGTGAACAAAAACATGAACTATAAACTTATGTGTCTATTTAAGCAATGTACGCATCACATCCAGTAAGTCAAAAATAGAATAAAATTGAGCTATCACTGAAGGGGATTATTAACCCAACCAGCAACTTTGACTTTTTGAAAAATAAGTGGTCTGAAAAAAGACTTTAACTCAACCTATTGTAAATGAAGTATCAAATGTGTACAAAAAATTATATTTAAATAAATTGCAATCAAAAACGGGATCTTCATTAAAAAAAAAACTTGCTATAAATCAAGTTTAATTACAATATCTCATTCCTTACTCTAGTTACTGTCTGAAAACCATTTCTCTATTTTTAGTAACAGAAACCTTGACCTCAGGGGGTCCAAACGCAATAACAAATTGACTCTTCATATAAGTTTGCTACACACCAAGTTTGATTACAATATCTCATCCCTAACTCTAGTTATTGTCCGGAAACCATTTTTCTATTTTTAGTAACAGTGACCTTGACCCCAGGAGTCAAAATGCAATACCAACTAGGTTTTCTACATAAGGATGCTATATACCAAGTTTGATTACAATAACTCATTCCAAACTCTAGTTATCGTCTAGAAACCAGGATGTGAACCGACATACGGACAAACTAACCAATCAACAATCTGACTCCTATGTACCCAACCCCCCTAAACCTTGTTTGTGGGGATATAAATTAGAATAAAATGTTAGATATTTACACTTCATCCATCTCCATTTCCTCGTCTTCCTCCGTCGGGACCCGCAGGTACGGATTGTCAGCCGCAGGTTTAAACTTGTAACCCGTTATTATGAAAAACATGATTGTTGCAAGCTCCCGGAATAATTCATTCAACCATTCGTATTGGAATGGCACAGTCATCTATAATGAGACATTAAACAATTTTGATTATAGATAAACAAAACCATATAATCAGAGCTACTGTTAAGCATGTCTATGAATATTTTGACTTAACCAATATTCCAATATTTTTTTTTTAAATCTATTGTTTATTTTTTATCATTTTAAGTACCAATGTTTATCTATGTAAGAATTTAAAAATTTAATACTTTAACACCTATTTGACCTTAGTAGAGCTCTCCTTTAGAATGGCTCTAATCTTTTGCTCAAACATATCAAAACTTTTTATCAGTTACAGACAAACTTGAGTTAAAGACCATCTCTTAATGAAGAACACGCTCTAAATAAAGACCAGTTTTTTTAATCTGTTCATTAATCAGAACAAAGTAACCCTCAAATAAGGACCACTTGTCTAAAAGGACGTTTTGATCTCCTTTAAGTAATTTTCATCTCCTTTAAGTGTTGCCTTGGTAGTGGTGTTGGTAGTTTATACTCGGGATCACAACAATAAGCCATATTGAATTTACCAGAGCACAGTTCAATCACCGCATCATTCCTGGGCGGGCTGATCAGCAGTTTACCAGTTCTAGTTTCCTTCACTTTTGAAAGGAACTGAAAATTCTGTACATGCCAGAGCAGAGGTACAGTGCGAATGACCGTAGAAAGAATTTCATGATCAATCACAAAGAAAGTGACCTGCGCCGTCTGGGAATCGAACCCGGGTCGCCTGATTCACAGTCCAACGCTCTACCTATTGAGCTTACCGGACGGCTTTACGTGTTGACTTTGTTCACAGGCTTGACTGAATATCATTCTTACACTTGATACACATAAACTTACACATGTAATCATAATAAAGTTATACAAGGGCAAAGAAAACACCTACCTTTAATAAATACACAATAATTCTTGTGAAATATATATAACACACAATCTGAAGTACAAAAATTTCAATATTAATGATAAAGTGTGCCTTTAGCATATAATTACATTTCAAGCTTCTTTTTTTGTGATGTTGTTCATCTTCTATTTTATTATTTGATTTTTTTAAGTTACTACATCAATAGACGAAAGTGAATACCTCTTGTTCTTAAATCAGATAAATTCAAACTGAACAAAGAAAAAATCCCTCTTGATTTTTTATCAAATTAATTTTTCAATGAAATAAACTTAAACTAAACAATGGGAAATAACTTGTTGATTTTCAATGAATTATATTTAAATTGAGCTAAGGAAAACTACTCTTGATTTTCGAAGGAATAAATTCAAACAGACTAAAGGGAAATACATCTTGTTTCAAATTCAATAAATTCAAACTGAATGAGAAAAATTCAACTTTATTTTTGATACAATTAACTTAAACTGAACAAAGGGAAATAGCTGTGTGATTTTCAATGCAATTTACGCAACCTGAACAAAGGGAAATAAATGCGAGAAACACAAGACATTTAGTATGTGTAATAAAATGTGCATTAAAAATATATGTTTAAAATTCTTACCATTAAAATCTAAACTCACTAATTTAGACAAGTAAAACACACTTGGAAAAATACACATTACTTACCATTATATAAAACTGTCTAAATAATTTCAATTTGGTGAGACTAAATTCTTCTTTGCCATCAGCTCTTGATGCCTCTTGCAAATGTCTTATTGACCTATAAATAGAAATAATTTATGTATTTATAACTGTTATTCAGATAGAAAACTTTCATTTATCATTTCAATTCATCATCTCTACAATCACACTTTAAAGCAACAACAACTTGTGATTTTAAATCTGTAAGTGCACTGTATATAGTACATGCTTATAGTTTCACAGGAAAGCAGTAACTTAGAGGTAAGAGTGTCTCATTTGCATACAAATTATCAAAGATTCAAGCGCTGAAATGCATTATGCTCCTGCTTCCACAAAGGAAACTAGCACTGGTATAACTTTACCAGGTAGCCTACTTGATCATGATTGCCTTATGTTTGGACTCATCAGTGTAGATTTTAAACTGCTCTAGGGACTTTTGAGCGCTTTATATGCTTGTAGCTATCCAGCTTGCTAGAAGAAATTTGATTGTTCTACTGATGTGCCTGCTTGATTAAAAATATGCTCTATGGGATATCTGAGGTCATCCCTTATATGTAAAGGATACAACCAGCCAAATTATCTTCATGGGTGCAAGTTAAAAATATCAGACAATCTAAAAACCCTGAATTAAGTAAAATTTCAGTTTCAAGAGTAGAAAAAAACTGAATTTCAGGAAAACACCTGAAAACTTGCCCCCAAGGGGTCTTTTTCGTGTTGTGTACTCCCCCTTTCAACAAACATATATCCCTAGTATATCTGCACCTACCAGACAACTGGAAATAGTATAGCTCCACAACATAACAAATCTAGTATATCTGTACCTACCAGACAACTGGAAACAGTATAGCTCCACAACATAACAAATCTAGTATTTCTGTACATACCAGACAACTGGAAACAGTATAGCTCCACAACATAACAAATCTAGTATTTCTGTACCTACCAGACAACTGGAAACAGTATAGCTCCACAACATAACAAATCTAGTATTGCTGTACCTGCCAGACAACTGGAAACAGTATAGCTCCACAACATAACAAATCTAGTATATCTGTACCTACCAGACAACTGGAAACAGTATAGCTCCACAACATAACAAATCTAGTATTTCTGTACCTACCAGACAACTGGAAACAGTATAGCTCCACAACATAACAAATCTAGTATTTCTGTACCTACCAGACAACTGGAAACAGTATAGCTCCACAACATAACAAATCTAGTATTTCTGTACCTACCAGACAACTGGAAACAGTATAGCTCCACAACATAACAAATCTAGTATTTCTGTACCTACCAGACAACTGGAAACAGTATAGCTCCACAACATAACAAATCTATCAGTATAAAAATCTCCTTCCATGTTGTATACTGTGACTCCCCTTCCTCACTTTCCTCTACAATAATCCACGCTATATTGTCTAAAATCTGGAATAACAAAAATTTATCACATAAATCAAGGCACAGGAGCTCTAAAATAATCCAGCCATATTGCCTAAAATCTGTAATAATAAAATTTATCACACAAATCAAGGTAATAAAGCCATTTAATAAAAATATTTATTACAATTTGAAATACATTTATTTCTAAGACATAAAGCAACTATGGTCATTTCAAGATAATCACCTGTAGGGGGATAACAATAAGGAAAAGTTTCTTTTCTCTATCTGACAGTACATGTTTGATGAATGCCCATCCTGCACCAATCAGAATGATTGTAACAAACAACAAGGCTCCTCTGGTCCTGAAATAAATCAAATATCACCAATCAGAACGATTGTTACAAACAACAAGTGCTCCTCAAGTTCTTAAATAAATCAAAAACCAAGTGGAATGTATGGGTAATATGCACAACTAGGGATGGTACTGATCACTCCTGGGAAGTTTCATTGAAATCCAACTAGCAGTTTGACCAGTGAAAGCCGGACAAGATCTTTCTATTAATAGCTTTGTCCGCCATTTTGTGCAGCAAAACGTACCTTGTGGGCGATATGCACAACTAGGGATGATACTGATCACTCAAGTGAAGTTTCATTGAAATCCTGCAAGGAGTTTGACCTGTGAAAGCCGGACAAGATATTTCTATTCATAGTCCTGCCTTATAAGAGAATCTGAGCTAGCAACATATATTCAATCCCACTATTATGCAGACTTCAGGCAACATTGACTTGCAGTTTATTCAATATACCTCAAAGATCGAACAATAAATACAACTTACAGATAGGCAATGTAGAACAGTACTGCCCAAGCTTCTTCATGAATACCCTCCTTCTGTATAAAATGGTAGTTTATCTGAAAATAACAACACCAGTACGTACTATATTATTAAAACTTCATCGTCTTAAAAATATCTGTCATATGTTGTGGTTCAGATCAGAATATCTGTCCCAAGGGGACCCCACCCATTGGGTGGTAACGAGGCTTGCTATCCTGGAAATTAAAGCCATTTCATCCATAACTCTCTTCTTACTTAAGCGTATGAATTTACAACAACGGCGAAATGATATCATCCTATGCACATAATTCCCTTCTAAAATGACATCATTTTAACGCGGTTCATTCATAAAATGCGCTTAAATGACATTGTTGTATGGCACCTGACTCATCTGGCACCCCCCATTCCAGATGAAATTTCCGACACAATTAAAACTCACGGAAACGCCAGGCTGCTATGCAAGAAACCTGTTTGATTCATTGATGATTATTGATAAAGAAATTTTACTACTTAACACTAAAACTGTTATGGTCATATAGAAAATAATCAGTAACCACATAGCACCATAGCACCAACTGTAGAGGTCTATCATTTCTGGCATGAATCCGCATCTGAGTAGAACCACCAACATTCCGTAAACAAGCTGGATAATTCTATCACATAACAAGAGCTGTCGGTAGGACAGCAACGCTCAACTATTCTTAGTGCTTGATAGTAAAAAAAATGCTTGATAGAGTTACCTCCTCCTGTCTACAGGTTGGGGTCATGATGGTGAACAAGTGTGCAAAGTTTCAAAGCCACATGTCAATGGACTTTGAAAATATTTGAACTATTACAAAAACTTTAACGTAAATTCTAAGTCGAAAAAGGGGCATAATTCTGTCAAAATGCTTGATAGAGTTACCTCCTCCTTTCTACAGATTGGGGTCATGATGGTGAACAAGTGTGCAAAGTTTCAAAGCCATATGTCAATGGACTTTGAAAATATTTGAACTATTACAAAAACTTTAACGTAAATTCTAAGTCGAAAAAGGGGCATAATTCTGTCAAAATGCTTGATAGAGTTACCTCCTCCTGTCTACAGGTTGGGGTCATGATGGTGAACAAGTGTGCAAAGTTTCAAAGCCATATGTCAATGGACTTTGAAAATATTTGAACTATTACAAAAACTTTTACGTAAATTCTAAGTCGAAAAAGGGGCATAATTCTGTCAAAATGCTTGATAGAGTTACCTCCTCCTGTTTACAGGTTGGGGTCATGATGTTGAACAAGTGTGCAAAGTTTCAAAGCCATATGTCAATGGACTTTGAAAATATTTGAACTATTACAAAAACTTTAACGTAAATTCTAAGTCGAAAAAGGGGCATAATTCTGTCAAAATGCTTGATAGAGTTACCTCCTCCTGTCTACAGGTTGGGGTCATAATGGTGAACAAGTGTGCAAAGTTTCAAAGCCATATGTCTATGGACTTTGAAAATATTTGAACTATTACAAAAACTTTAACATAAGTGGTTACGCCAACGCCGACGCCGACGCTCAGGTGACTGCAATAGCTCTACTTATTCTTATCGAATAGTCGAGCTAAAAAAATCCAATCCCTCGTGGGATTCAAACTCAAAGCAGTGAGGGGCAAGAGTTTTGAAGTTAATTACCATAACCACTTAGCTTATTGCTAGTTGAGGAAGACCAACTGTGCCTCTCTGTCCATTATTTCATAAACAAACACAGTTATCATACAAACATGTCAATTTTGTATTTATTCATTTTTTTATAATTTAGAAGAAGGTGTTACAATCTGCATGTCTTAATATGTTACCTTCTGTAAATAAAGTTATTATTATCATCATCATCATTTATTATCATTACTATTATTATTATTATTATTATCATTATCATTCATTATTATTATCATTATCATCATCATCATTATTATTATTATCATCATCATCATTATTATCATCATCATCATTATTATAATCATCATCATGATCATTATAATTATTATCATGATGATCATTATTATTATTATCATCATTATTATTATTATCATGATGATCATTATTATTATTATCATCATTATTATTATTATCATCATCATCATCATCATTTATCATCATCATCATCATCATTAAGTATGATACTCACAGCATGAAACAAGCATGATAAACTCTTCACGAACACCACAACCAACATCAGATAGTGCATCTTATATACGGTATCATCAGATTTACACAACACCGTGTTCCACACTATTGCCATGACAACATAGAATAAACTGAGAGCAAAGTAAAGTGTTGGTAACGGCATCACACTGGCCGACAGATAGTTACCATTCTCGTTCACCTCTACAATGTCAATCTGAAGTAATAGAAACAGTATTATAAATAGAGTACATGCAGTGTTTATTCTAGGATTCGAAAAATAGGGGGGATTTTTATCGAATAGTGAGAGATTATTACATTTGTTGATCTTTTTCCTTCTTTGTCTATGTAAAATTTTCCCCCTCCACCTAGGGGTGAATTCTCAAAAATATGGGTGAATCCCCCCATCGCCCCTCCTAGAATAGACACTGTACATGTATATTGAATAAGTGAAGGTTAAATACTAAATTTATTGAACGAGTTGAATAAAATAATATTACGTGAGCCTCTGGCGAGCATTATATTATTTTATTGCACTAGTTCAATAAATTTAGTATTGAATCTACACCAATGTAATATTCTATTTGTCACATATTCAAAATTAGAACCGCTTACAGATAAAAAGAGTAATCTTTCATTGACTCGTAAAGTAACGCTAACATTGCACGCTTTAACGCTATGTTTATATATAGCGCAAATGACGTCACCTCAAAGCGCCACAGTTTATGGGATAAAGTATCTAATGTCAATCTGAATATATAGAGACATGATGATACAGAGTCCTAAATTTAATCTATAATTAAAGATAGAAACATGATATGAGAGTCAATAAATGGTTAAATACCACCAAATGCACATGGAATTTTCAACTATACTCGAGTTAAAGTGAAATTTCATGAATTTGGAAAATTTGACCTTGAATATCACTCATTTATAGTATCAATGTAATTTTTTACAATAGGTAAAAAAACTCTCATCTACATTTATGCTGTATCCAGGAATAGAAGCTTCTGTTTATTGAGTTATATTTTAGAGTTTTTCACAAAGACTTATATGAACATTCATTCCCAAACACAAATCTATCCATATAGGATCATGAAATTATGTCAAATATATGAATTTCTGAAGCATATAATTATGAGCCATGTCACGACAAAACCAACATAGTACGTTTGCGACCAGCATGGATCCATCTAGCCTGCGCATCTGCTCAGTCTGATCAGGACCCATGCTGTTCGCTATCAGAGTTTCTCTACTTGTAAAAGGGTTTGTAAAATGAACAGCATTGATCCTGAATAGACTGCACGGATACTCAGTCTGGTCTGGATCCATGCTGGTCGCAAACACATTATGTTGGTTTTGTCGTGACACGGCTCAAATATTTATAGTACTTACTGAATAAGAGACTGTATTTTCACTGTTTTTGGTCTCACAGTTGTGAAAGTTCAGGGTGTACATGCCTTCCTGTGCTTCGTCTGTCACAGCCAGCAGAAACTGTAGTAGGTATAGGAAAATAGTAAATACGAGAAATGTGTTGAAACACCATGAATGCCCCGCATGCAGCCAAAATGTCAAATGTTATAATTTTTATTTCCAGTTTGTTTGCACAAACCAGTTTTTCATTCTAAGTTCAATGCCCTTAAAACTATTCAATATTTAACACAAATCATTTTTATACAAAGTTCAAGGCCCTGTAACTATTCAGTGTCAACCTTTTGCAAATTGCATATTTGTAGCCGAGATAATGATTAGAAATTGTGAATTTTTAAATCTTTTCCAAGTTCAAGGGGGATAACTGTCAAAAAACATCTGACCATGACCAAATTAGAACTTGCCTTGTATTTTCTAGTAAAATACCAGCACATGCAATGTCAACCTCAGACATACATTCCTATAAAAGTTAGAGCAGAAACAGTTCAAGAAGGATAACTCTGTCAAAATCACCTTACAAAAACCAAATTCAAACTCGCCTTGTATGTTCTGGTTAAATACTTGCACATGCAATTTTAACCTTATACTTCAACAAAAGTAAGATTGCGGAAACTGAAAATTTCAAATTTTTTCCAACGTTCAAGAAAGATAAACTTTGTCCAACATCATCGATCCATGACCAAATTCAAACTTATTCCTGAGATATATCTATACATGTCAAATTTGAGTTGCATGTGTACAACTGTTGGGGAGATAATGAACGGAAACTAAAAAAAAAATTTTTTCAAAGTTCAAGAGGATGAACTCTGAAATGAACAAAACATGAAGAAATTTGAACTTGACCAGTGTATTACTATGATATATCCATATCTTAAATATGAGTTGAACATGTACAACTGTTGGGGAGATAATGGACAAACACTGAAAGTTTCCCTTTTTCTCAAAGTAAGGGGGCATATCTCTGACAAAAAAATCATTGAACCATAACCAAAATACGAACCTGACCTGTGCATTTTCCTATGACATATCCATTATGTCCAATTTGAGTTGAATGTATGCAACCATTACCAAAATAATGAACGGAAACTGATGATAACCGAATGACAGAACAGAGTTATACTATATGCCCCAGCCATTTTATGGTGGGGGGGGGGGGGCATAAAACATGTAAATTTTACATGGTTTTGTTTATTTTGTTTGGTTTTACGGTGTACCAACACAATCTAAGTAATATAATGCCGAAACAGGAAAGATGATTTTGGCTATCCTCAGATGTTACAAATTTAAAGCATCAACAGGGGTCAAAACCGCCTCACCTGCTGTAGCTAAGAGATTCATAGACTCCAGTTATTCAAACCCATTTAGTCTTCTTTGATGATCATGATAGGATAAACAGTGGCTGCAATTCTGATGCCTCAACAATTTAAAGGCAACACCTCAGCCACAATGGTTTAAATAAATTTTAGAAAAGTGACTGCTGGACGGATGAACAAAGCAGCGAATATATAGTCTCTTTCCAGGGAGCTTTAGCCAGTGCAGACCATGATCAGACAGATGCGCCAGCTAGTTTTGGTCTGCACTGGCTGCATGGGTAGATTCAGTTTGTGCCACCAGCAAGGTTAAGGTTAAAATTCCTAATTAATAACTTATGATTTTTTTCTTTTAACTGGGAACTTTTTAAAGTTGTCTGTTAGATAGCAGAAAGTCTTAGTATTCACTGTAAAGATATGGAGACTTACATAGAATGAATAGATTTCTTTATTCTGTCCCATTGGTACCTCATTGATGATTGGTGAAGGTACAGATGCTGGCTTCTTGGTCTTTGCTGGCACTGGTGTGGTCACCTTGGCAACAGTAGTGCTTTCTGATGCAGCAGTGGTTGTGTTATCTGTAAGAAGATAAAAATAATCTTATAGGATGCCAGATTAGAGAAGACATGACAGGGGGACAGAGGCACTCAATCAATTAACCCCTAACATGCTATATAATGCTTGAATAAGACTTGTCCAGCTCATCTGTGATATTTTGCTAGAAAATGTTATAATCTTTAAGTTTTCCAATGTTTAAATCAATGATGTCACATAGTGTTTGTCATTTTTTATCCAAGCTGCATTTTTTTTTAATATTTGCAGATATTTATTTAGAAATGATTCTAAGCTCTTAGCATTATAATTTTACACAAGAGATATGTTAACGTTTGTCTGCTTAAAAGAACTACTTGGACAAAAATTCTAAGGTAAAAAGGGGCATAACTCCAAAAGTGGATTTCAAAATTATGCCCCTTTGTCCAACACATGCACACTGACAATATTGTTTGAAAAATTAATGGGCACATTAAGGTCTTTGCATGACGACAACAACAACAACCACAATGACGCCAAGGCTATCATTATGAATCATAACTCATATGCTGACAAGAAGACTTAATTAATTAAATTTGCTTTAATATAATGAATATGCATCATAATAAATAGTCTGTTAATAAATTACTATAACAAAGCCCCTGTACAAAAAGAATTAAGCAGAAAACAAATCTTGGTACAGATATTCACCATATAATTACTATAATAACTGACCCATTTTTATGAGTAATTCTTCTGTGCAAGAAATACATATACCATTTTTTTTTGGAAGAAAACAAACAAACAAACAACAACAATTCAATATTCATAAATAATTAAATATAGTTAGAACTAGAATGTGTCTACAGGACAGAGAAGCATTCATTTTCCACTGGTTTGTCAGTATAAGACGGATTGACAAAGACAGTTTTGTATGCCCCTAGCCCCCCCCCCCCACCCCACCCCCTAAAAGGGGACATAAACATACCTTTATCGTCTAACTGGTTTGCTTTTGGTACAGGTTCAGGATTCATGACTTCCCTCCTTTCTCTCGCACCAGAAGTTCGGCCATTAAAGAGGTAGGTATCGCTTAGAGCAGAAGGTATGGATTTCTGCGCCTCTCTACGAGCCATATTGTGTGTTTTCCAGAAGGCTTCGATAGTCTGATTACTAATAATGATGTTCTGTAACTCCTTACCTCTCCTTTCAATCAACAACCTTCATTGCAAAATGAAAAACAAGGAACATCGCAATGCGATGCAACCAGGTTTTCAGCAAAATATTTCACAGAAGCTTTGTCATGAAGGGGCATTTGTTTTTAATTGAACTTTTAGGAGGAATTATGGCTTTTTTAATATTCCTCAAACAAAAATGATTGAGAAATTTTATGTTGTCTATTCGCCTTTTTTTCCCAAATATTTTAGAAAGGTAAACAGTACTTTATTTTTGCTTAATTTTTGCATTTTTGCGTCTCTTGTCATTTTCTTTTGTCAACAATATTGGCGTTTGGTGTTTTGTGCGATATCAAGAAAAGTATGTTCACAATTTTAAAAAAATACTTGAATGATGTCTTGGAAGAAACATGGGAATTTAGTGAGCGCCAGGGCACTTGATGACAAAGCTTCTGTGAAAGTTTGGTCAAAATCCATTGAGAAATGTAGGAGAAGTTGCGCACTGTAGAAATTGTTCACTATATATTCTGTATAAGGAAAAAATATACAAAGGGCCATAATTCGGTCAAATATTATCCAATCACAAAACCCCGACAATATGTGCCAGGCACTTGATAACAAAGCTTCTAAGAAAGTTTGGTCAAAATCCTTTGAGAAATGTAGGAGGAGTTGAGCACAGAAGAAATTGTTCTCTATATATTCTGTATAAGGAAAAAATATACAAAGGGCCATAATTCGGTCAAATATTATCCAATCACAAAAACCCCGACAATATGTGCCAGGCACTTGATAACAAAGCTTCTAAGAAAGTTTGGTCAAAATTCGTTGAGAAATGTAGGAGGAGTTGCGCACAGAAGAAATTGTTCACTATATATTCTATATAAGGAAAAAAAACAAAGGGCCATAATTAGGTCAAATATATACCAATTGCAAAACCCTGGCAATATGTGACAGGGCACTTGATGACAAAGCTTCTGAGAAAGTTTGGTCAAAATCCGTTGAGAAATGTAGGAGGAGTTGCGCACAGAAGAAATTGTTCACTATATATTTTATATAAGGAAAAAAAACAAAGAGCCATAATTAGGTCAAATATTATCTAATCGCAAAACCCCGACAATATGCGCCAGGGCACTTGATGACAAAGCTTCTGTGAAAGTTTGGTCAAAATCCGTTGAGAAATGTAGGAGGAGTTGTGCACAGAAGAAATTGTTCACTATATATTTTATATAAGGAAAAAAAACAAAGGGCCATAATTAGGTCAAATATTATCTTATCGCAAAACCCCGACAATATGCGCCAGGGCACTTGATGACAAAGCTTCTGTGAAAGTTTGGTCAAAATCCGTTGAGAAATGTAGGAGGAGTTGCGCACAGAAGAAATTGTTTACGCCCGCCCGCCCGCCCACCGCCCGTCCGCCCATCCGCCCGCCGACATACCTCAATCTAATAACCAGTTTTTCCTTCGGAAAACCTGGTTAAAAATCTTTATTTATTCAATATATTAATTTCATGCAGCATTAGATATGAATGAAATAAATATAACAATCATATTTGAGAAATAGAGTGTTAAGTTTTCTTAAAATCTCTATAATGCTGAACTAACATTTATTAACTGATTAGATATAGAGCTTGGCATGTTTTGATAAGGTTAGTAGGCCGCGTTTATTAGTAAAAAATCTTGACCAATGAGTAATAGAGTTATACACAACACAGAGGTTACTGAATTAGTAATGGTTCAATAATGAATATATTAAATGACTTGAAAAACAATTATATTGTGCTAGCCTCTGGCAAGAATATTATTCTATTGTTAAATAACTTTTGTAATAAAGCTTCAAAAATATAATATTCTATTTAAAGCATACAAAAAAATAAGAAATGTTTACAGTAAAACAATCCTTTTTGTTTTCACTGAGTCACTCAGTGTATACTACCATTTAAGCATGCCTTTACAATATGTTTGTTTAACACAAATGAGGCCACATTAAAATATGCATAGCGATGCAATACAAGTTTTTCAGAGTCGCAAAAGGGGAATGGCTATATGAAACCCCACTACACTTAAAATGATACTGTTAACATTGCACCTGAATGAAACTTTGATGCAATTACAAAGCTTTTGGCTAAACGATACAAAACAAGCGGTGTCCGTTAGACAACAAGCTTGACTTTTCTTTGCTTTGACAGTAAGAAAAGGGGCATAACTCAATTAAAAAGGTAACTGGAGTAATGGGACCTGTGCCCATTATGTGAGTTTATCACAGAGAACAAGTGTGTGAAGTTTCAACCCATTCCCTTCAGAAGTTTTGCAGATACCAACTTGCGTGGCAAAAAAATTTAACTAACGTTTGACATCGACACCAAAGTGAGTGCAATCACTCTCCTTGACTTAATCTTTGAATAGTCAAGCTAATAAAAAAAAAACATACTTATTGGTTTGAAAGTCCATTCTGAAGAAGATGATAGGCTGGTCATCCGTGGTTCTCAAAATGCAATCATCTTTATAGTCTTCCTGTAATATTAATAATATTCAACATAACCGGATCGACAAAACTTAATTTTATGTAACAGCCATTTAACAATAATATTTATTACAAAAAAATGCCCAGTTTTGACTTTCCAGTATTCGTACATAATAATTGTATAAATAGTGCCTGCTTTTAAATCAAACTGAGTGTGCAATATTTTCAATTTTGTCATTATGGGCGTTCTTTAGGGATACAGTGTTCGAAATTAGCAGTAGTCCGATAGCCCCTGACTACTAAATTTCCCCTTGGGCTACCAACTTTTCACAGTAACAAGCCCGACCAGGCTACTGTATTTTCAGAGGCATTATAAATAACTGTTTTGAACAAATGAATTGTGCTAGTGAAATGTCTTTTGGACTAGTGAATATTCCGATCTAGTAGTCCGCCCAGCCTAGTCGATTCAAATCCTAATTTCTTACACTGGGGATATAATTTTTTTTTCTATTTTATTAAAGAAAAGTTCAGTGTTAGTTCAAACTCCACTAAAAAGTCATGTTCAAATCAACTTTATAATACTGCATATTTGTAACGCTGCTTTTCATTGAAAAATCATTATATAAACTATATACACAACTGTTTTTAATTTAATCTTTATAATGTTTATATGTATTTCATTTTTTTACTCAAATAATTGCTTTATCATATATTCCTTATAAAAATTCTTGACAGATTATCTGGTTTTATATAAACAACAATATCTATAAGGTCATATAATCTGTAAAACATCTTAATACATACGTGTATAAGGCCATATACATGCTCAATATTAGGCCATACAACATAGAAAAAAAAAGTAAGATAATTTTTTCACAAGATTTCAAATTGTCAATGGGACCACTACAACTTCCATAGAGTAATTTGTTTAATCCTATCTAGCCTAGATTTCAACTCTTTATAGTGTGCCTTTAGTTCTTTAATTAAACAAAACAAAACATTAAATAATAGAAATATATATTTCATCTTTACTTGCAACGATTTTCTTCCTATTTGAGTCCGATTTTACAAGTCAGCTTTAAATCCTATTTTACAAGTGACAAAGTGTTAAATTTTAGCACTAATAACGTTAAAATAAGTTTACCATATATCCGCTGGAACCTGTGTTACTGCTTACATCTATTGTAAAACCAAACTGTAAAAGATAAAATAATAATGCCTTGATTAAGTAACAACATAAATACTTTATAAATCATTTTTTTCTGTTGGAGTTATATTTCTAAATTTATGTACTGCTTAAACTTAAAGCTGTATGCCTCTAGCACCAGTCTTCATTAAAGCTGCATGTCGGCAAGATAAGCAAACATTAAAGCTGCATGCTGGCAAGATAAGCAAACATTAAAGCTGCATGACGGCAAGACAAGCAAACATTAAAGCTGCATGCCTGCAAGATAAGCAAACATTAAAGCTGCATGACGGCAAGACAAGCAAACATTGAAGCTGCATGCCTGCAAGATAAGCAAACATTAAAGCTGCATGTCTGAAAGATAAGCAAACATTAAAGCTGCATGTCGGCAAGATAAGCAAACATTAAAGCTGCATGCCGGCAAGATGAGCAAACATTAAAGCTGCATGCCAGCAAGATAAGCAAACATTAAAGCTGCATGTCTGCAAAATGAGCAAACATTAAAGCTGCATGCCAGCAAGAAAAGCAAACATTAAAGCTGCATGTCTGCAAAATGAGCAAACATTAAAGCTGCATGTCGGCAAGATGAGCAAACATTAAAGCTGCATGCCAGCAAGATGAGCAAACATTAAAGCTGCATGCCAGCAAGATAAGCAAACATTAAAGCTGCATGTCTGCAAAATGAGCAAACATTAAAGCTGCATGTCTGCAAAATGAGCAAACATTAAAGCTGCATGCCGGCAAGATGATTTTAAGAAAAGTAAAAAGATTCAAGTGTTATTTTACATGTTATGTGCGATTAATGACAAATTTTGCAGTATACATCAGTATAATTACCATATTTCTACTTCGTGACTAGGGCGTCTGTGGCCGAGTGTTTTAGGTCGTTGGCTTCAAACCACTTGCCCCCTCACCGCTGTGGGTTCGAATCCGCACAGGGACTTTGCTACCCAGCTAGCTTAAGGAACATTGGTGGTTCTACCTAGGTGTCCATTTGTGCCTGAAATAATGCACGGAAGGGCACCTGAGGTCTTCCACCAGTAAAGCTGGAATGTTGCCAAATGACCTATACTGTGTTGGTGTGATGTAAAACCCAATCAACCAAACAAACAAACTTTGTGAGTGAAGGAGTTCATGCTAAATGTGCACATTTTTACCTCTTCTTGGTAATTTAAATGGATTGTAAGTGCCATTTGCAAACTGCCAATATGTAAATCTCTTTCTTAAAATGTTCCCTTCACAACATTTTACTGCTAAGAACATTTTCAAAATTTTCATGAAAAATAGCATTATTAAATCTTATGGCATGATACTTTAAAAAAAGAATTATGAGAAATAATATTTAACGATCATACTGTTCTGTTGTTAACCCTCGCAGCGGCTTGTGGGAAGACAAAGTTTGTAACATTGACAGTAAGTGTCCCATGTTTCAAGAATCCAAAACTGCTTAGTGTATACTGCCTTCTGTCATCAGTCTATATGAAATATAAAAAAAAATTCAAATTAAAACAAACATATAAGACAAATAATAAATAGGGAGAAGTAAATATTACAATGAGTACCAACTTACAGCTGTAAACATATATTTTTCTTTGCATTACAGTGACTTTTTTACTTGTCTCCTGAAACAACACATGTCTAGAAACATAGAAATATCTTATCGAGTAAATCACTGCTGTATTATTTATGAAAGCAGAAAATTGTCACAAAAAAGGCACAAACCCTTCAGAACTGTTGTTATGGAGATACTAGCTTACACACAAGAAACTTAACTAATAAGTTCTAAGTTGAAAAGGGGCTTAATTATGCAACCAAATCAGAGTTATGGTACTTGTACTAATCATGTTTGATAATCAAAGAGAAGAAGCATCTGAAGTTTCAATCCATTCCCTTCAGTAGTTTTGGAGATACACGCAAAAACTTAACCAATAATTTCTATTACACGCAAAAACATTACCAATAATTTCTAAGTCAAAAAAGGGGCATTAATATGCAAACAAGAGCACCACTAGGCGGAGCATAATCATTATATGAAAAAGTGTTTTTTTTATTAAGGATGAAGCATTTGTAAGACATTACATAAATTAAATATTACCTCCTTCCAATAGCAATCCTCCTATAAAGTTTGAATATTGTGGGCCAAATAGAAATTAAGTAATACTCCGGAAACTGTTTTCAGTTTTAAAGTAATAGTGACCTTGACTTTTGACCTTGTGACCCCAAAATCAATAGAGGTATTCTACCCAATATGGACAATCATCCTATGAAGTTTGAATATTGTGGGCCAAATTGACCTTAAATTATGCACCGTAAACTGTTTTCAGTTTTATAGTAATAGTGACCTTGACCTTTGACCGTATGACCACAAAATCAATTGGGGTCTCCTACCAAATATGGACAATCATACTATGAAGTTTGGATATTGTGGGCCAAATGGAACTTAAGTTATGCTCCGGAAACTGTTTTCAGTTTTAAGGTAATGGTGACCTTGACCTGTGACCCAAAAATCAATAGAGGTCTCCTACCCAATATGGACAATCATCCTATGAAGTTTGAACACTGTAGGCCACATGGAACTTAAGTTATGCTAGAGAAGCTGTTTTCAGTTTTAAAGTAATAGTGACCTTGACCTTTGACCCCCAAAATCAATAGGGCTCTTCTACCCAATATGGACAATCATTCTATGAAGTTTGAACACTGTCGGCCAAATGGAACTTAAGTTATGCTCCGGAAACTGTTTTTAGTTTAAAGGTGATAGTGACCTTTGACCTTGTGACCCCAAAATCAATAGGGGTCAGGGAAGTCCCCAGGATTTTTTTTAAGCGCTACATTTTTTCAATAAGACGGGGGTGGGTGCGGGAGGGGGTCATGACCCCCGTACCGCTTGTCGAAAATTTTTGCCATTTAAGGTGTCAAGATACTGCTGTGGGCTGTTTTAAAACAAATAATGAAAGCTTTTCACTTGATAAACATTTTCTTACTTTTTATTATTTACACAAAAGAAAATAGCCACATAAAAGCATTACGGAATGAATGACATCAAAGAGAAAGAACAGTTACCTATTGTCCCTCTAGCCACATAATTACTGTCCTGTGAGTGTGGACGGACAGACAGACGGACGCCAGGGGGTGTTACATAATATGCCCGAAATTCTTTCGGGCATATAAAAAGGAAATCAGAGTTATGGGACTTGAGCTAATATTGTTAGATAAATATAGAGAAGAAGCGTGTGAGGTTTCAATCAACTCCCTTCTTTAGTTATGGAGATACCAGCTTACACGCAAAAACTTAACCAAGAATTTTTTAAGTCAACCAAGGGGCTTAAATACGCAAAAAAAGCAAATAACAGTTATGGGACTTATGAGTTATGACTATTCTCAGTGGTTGACTGTAAAGAAATTGACATTACACTGTAAAAAGGTAACTCTGACAGAGTTATGCCCATGTTAGAACAAGTTAGTGTGTGAAGTTTCAATCCATTCCCTTCAGTAATTTTAGGGTACCAGCCCACACATAAAAACTTAACCACAGGGATGCCGACAAATGGGTGACTGCATTAGCTTGAGTATTCTGCAAATAGTCAAGCTAAAACCAACAACTGAAGATTAGCCCTACATTATACTTTTGTCCAAATAGTTTGCTCACTGATTGCCGCTTTGTCATATTGATTCATTGTTTTTAAAGGTTTTATATTTTTTTTTGTCCATAGCAAATTTTAGCAATCATTGTCAGTAAGAGAAATAAAGGCCAACTGGCATGATGAACAGTCCTTTAGTGTATCTAAATGGTACATGTTTTTACATAATTTCATGAAAATTTAACAATGCATTTTTTTTAGATAACGGCATAAATATATGATTTTTAACACTAAACTTATAGATGGATCAGCTGGCAATTGAACACCAACATAAAACAGCTTATAAATCTGGAGTGGTCTATGCACTTCATCATTAAAAGAAATTTTCAATGCCCACTAAAAGTAATCAAGATAAAAAATTTATCACAAATATACAAAATGTATTACATTTATATTGTTTATAAAAATGATTTAAAAATGTTTCAAGTTTATTTCTCTTTGTATTTTCGCATACACTTTTTATTATTAAAATCTGCGATTTCCAGTCAGAGTAAGAAACTTAAGATTATCAAATGCCAAAAATTAATATATCTACTGTAATTGATGAGGTTTTCGTGATATTCAATAAAATCTTTGAAAGAAAAGTAGATAAACTTTTGAATAAAGCTTGAAAGGAAAGACAATAGACTTTTTTTCTTCTTATGATGCTATGTGTTTATGAGCAATAACTATTAGACATCCGGCTTGACCGACATAAACTATAACAAGCCTGTAACGTCTGATATAAATTTGGAATTTTTAAGAGAAAAGAAAAGAGAAAGTTTGTATTATCTTGTACATGTACATATGGGGGAGATATTGCCCATACATAAAACAGCACAATTTTCCCCACATGGTAGTACTAGTATAATTAGTTGGAAAAGGTAGAAACAAATGTCTTAATCTCATGTATTGTCAGGCAATCCGGTCAACTCGTCCTGTGGCCGAATTGTCGTGTGGTCAACTCGTCACCTTTTTGATCATCTAGTCACCTACTTTTGGTCATCTTGTCCTCAAAGACTCAACTCGTCCCTAATATGGTCAACTCGTCCTTTACTTCTGATCAACTCGTCACTATTATGTAATTGTTATAAATCAATGTCTTCAAGTAGTTCTTTTCTGCTCGTAATTTTATAGGAAAAATAAACAAAATATCTACAAGCCCTCTTGATGACGTACATCAAGAGGGCTTGTGAAATTTCAGAAAAAATATTTGTTAGGCCAAGATTTCAAGGTTCAAAAATAATTTTGCCTTTTGACCGATAATTTTGGGTCCTACTAAACACTGCTAAGGACTGCTAAGGACCGCTAAGGACTGCTAAGGAGCCACAAAGGACTACTAAAGAGGCAAAAAGGACCTTAAAATACCTCCTAGGCCATTCTTACATTACATGGTATTATTTTTAGTGAAAAAAAAAATATAATTTTAAGAAAAAATATGATTTTGGTGAAAATTTTATGAGTTGTCGGACCGCTAAGGACTGCTCAGATACACAAAAGACTGCTAAGGAGGCAACAAAGGACCTTAAAATACCTCCTAGGGCATTCTTATAATACAAGGTAGTATGTTTAGTGACAAAAAATGTATCATTTTAAGAAAAAATATCATTATAGTGATAAAATTCATGTTTTTGAAGAGTTGTCGGACCGCTAAGGAATGCTCAGGTGCACTAACAACTGCTAGGGAGGCACAAAGGACCTTCAAATCCCTCCTAGAACATTCTTATCATATATGGTAGTAAGTTAATAGACAAAAATGTATTATTGTAAGAAAAAAATATAATTTTGGTGACAGAATTTATGCTTTCGATGAGTTGCCGGACCGCTAAGGACTGCTCAGGTGCCTAAAGGACTGCTAGGCAGGCACAAAGACCTATAAATATTTCCTAGGGAGGCACAATGGACCTTCAAATCCCTCCTAGAACATTCTTATCATATATGGTAGTAAGTTAATAGACAAAAATGTATTATTGTAAGAAAAAAATATCATTTTGGTGACAGAATTTATGCTTTCGATGAGTTGCCGGACCGCTAAGGACTGCTCAGGTGCCTAAAGGACTGCTAGGCAGGCACAAAGACCTATAAATATTTCCTAGGGAGGCACAAAGGACCTTAAAATAACTGTTGGGGCATTCTTATAATTCATGGTAGTATGTTTAGTGACAAAAAATGTATAATTTTAAGAAAAAATATCATTATAGTGATAAAATTCATGTTTTTGAAGAGTTGTCGGACCGCTAAGGACTGCTCAGGTGCACTAACAACTGCTAGGGAGGCACAAAGGACCTTCAAATCCCTCCTAGAACATTCTTATCATATATGGTAGTAAGTTAATAGACAAAAATGTATTATTGTAAGAAAGATATAATTTTGGTGATAGAATTTATGCTTTCGATGAGTTGCAGGACCGCTAAGGACTGCTCAGGTGCGAAAAGGACTGCTAGGCAGGCACAAAGACCTATAAATATTTCCTAGGGAGGCACAGAGGACCTTAAAATAACTGTTGGGGCATTCTTATAATTCATGGTAGTATGTTATTGTTTAGTGACAAAAAATGTATAATTTTAAGAAAAAATATCATTATAGTGATAAAATTCATGTTTTTGAAGAGTTGTCGGACCGCTAAGGACTCCTCAGGAGCACTAACAACTGCTAGGGAGGCACAAAGGACCTTCAAATCCCTTCTAGAACATTCTTATCATATATGGTAGTAAGTTAATAGACAAAAATGTATTATTGTAAGAAAAAAATATAATTTTGGTGATAGAATTTATGCTTTCGATGAGTTGCCGGACCGCTAAGGACTGCTCAGGTGCCTAAAGGACTGCTAGGCAGGCACAAAGACCTATAAATATTTCCTAGGGAGGCACAAAGGACCTTAAAATAACTGTTGGGGCATTCTTATAATTCATGGTAGTATGTTTAGTGACAAAAAATGTATAATTTTAAGAAAAAATATCATTATAGTGATAAAATTCATGTTTTTGAAGAGTTGTCGGACCGCTAAGGAATGCTCAGGTGCACTAACAACTGCTAGGGAGGCACAAAGGACCTTCAAATCCCTCCTAGAACATTATTATCATATATGGTAGTAAGTTAATAGACAAAAATGTATTATTGTAAGAAAAAAATATAATTTTGGTGATAGAATTTATGTTTTTGATGAGTTGCAGGACCCCTTAGGACTGCTAGGGAAGTACAAAGTATCTTAAAATACCTCCTAGGGGCACAAAGGACTGCTAGGGAGGCACAAAGGACATTAAAATCTAATCTGTAGCCTTTGCCAAATCAGAGAAGAAGATTTTTTTAGATTTACCTATAGACATATAAGGAAAAACCTATGACCCCCCCGGGGCGGGGCCAATTTTGACACTAGGGACAAAATTTGAACAACTTTGGTAGAGGACCCATAGATGATACCATATACCAAAAATCAAAGCTCTGGCCCATGTACTTTCAGACAAGAAGATTTTTTAATTTTGTGTTTTTTGAAATCCTTTTCTGGCCCTGTGACCTACATATGCAACAGACCGGAACCATTTGAACAACTTTGAAAGGGGACCACCCAAGGATCATTTCTGTAAAGTTTGGTTGATGTGCAGTCATTGGTTTCAGAGGAGATGTTGTTTATGTGAAAAGTTGACGACGCACGACGGACACAGGGCGATCACAATAGCTCACCCTGAGCATTGCTCAGGTGAGCTAAAAACATAATGCAACTTAACAATTATGTCTACTAATTATTTGTGTATTATCTTTCTTTTCTTTTAAATTATCTAATTGAGGCCATGTGCATACATTTTCAAATTTAATAATTCTATAAATTTTGGCATATTTTGACCTCTCCAATAATATGCTGGTACTATGAAATTCTATTTGTCTTGTAAGATGTAATTAGAAAAACATTTTCCATTACATTAAACATCATATACAAATACAAATTTAAAAATCAATTGCAAGGTTTCTTTTTGTTCAAGGATAAATTCAGGCTTTATCATAACATGTGTACACAAACACACATTCAAACATCAAGTTACAGGCACATAACAAGAAAGCTATATACAAACACACTAACACATATTATGACAAATCAAATTCAGGTTTTCATATAACCTCCTAATTCATCATATGTTTAAGATAAGATAAAACTTTCATACAGTTCTATCATATTCATAAAAACTGATATTTTTTACATATCGGAGACAGTGAAGCTTGGCTAATTAAACTCCTGACGCTGTAAAGGAAAACAAAGCTAAGAAAAAATTCAAGGGGAAATAAATGTAAAAAATATTCATGCTTGAGTAATGAATGTTGTCTGACATCATAAGGGGGATAATAAATAATAAATATATGAAGTTCAATGTAGAAACTAATAGAAATGAAGACGTTATTGCAAAAAACATTTTCTAAGTGCAAGGGGGACAATTTAGGGGGGAAATGAGTGCTAAATATGAGTTATCAATAGTCAGTCAAATATCATGTGGGTAATGATAAGAAACATATATTTGAAGTGTGAAAAAATACCTTAAGAAAAAAAGAAGTTATAGTAAAAAATTACACTTTTAAAGAAAGATATCTAAGTTCATGAGGAGATAATTCTTGAAATATTGATGCTTGAGTTGAAAACATTATCATCATAACAATAATAAGGAAAATATATTTGAAGTTTGAAGGTGATCCCTTAAAAATTAAGAAGTAAATAATAAGTTCCAGGGGTGATTATTCTGTAAACATGGCTTCAAAAGTTATGACCCTTGTCACATAAGATGTAGTTGATGGTTATAAACATATACTTGAAGTTTGAAGTTGTACTTTAAAAATGAAAAAGTTATAGTAAAAGAACAGGTAAAATAGGGAACAATCCATATACAAACAAATCCAGTCAATTTTCCCCACAAATCAAAACATGAAATTACAAGACAAATCAAAACATCTATATACAAGTTCCAAACACATAAAAACATCTATATACAAACATATACCTTGACAAAATTAATGAAAGCTAATATATAGATGAATACACACAAATCAAATAATATTGCAAGTCTTAAAGACATATCAAAACATCTGTATTGATATACAGACATATATCATGACAGAATAAAAGAAAAAAAGTTTTTATACGAATGTACAAGCACATATCAAATAGTGGATATAAAAAAATATCATGGTGAATCACATACCATCTTTCTTATATGCCTAAATCATTGATCTAGGCTAGCATGCATATCTGTGCAGTCTGACAGATCAAATCTTTCAAAAGCTACAATTATTCATTGTTATACAAGCACATTTCATTGTATCAAATTTTAAACACATAGCAAAACATCTATATATAAACATATATTATTACAAAATAAATGCAAGTACACATATTTATGTTTAAGCACATATCAATTATGAAGCCGGTCTCTAATACACATCATAACTAATATATACAAAGACATATCCTGACAAAACAAATGCAAGCATATATATTTATGTTTAAGCATATATCAATTATCAAGCTGGTCTTAAACACACATCATAACATCTATATACAAAGACATACCCTGACAAAACAAATGCAAGTATATATACTTATGTTTAAGCACATATCAATTATCAAGCTGGTCTTAAACACACATCATAACATCTATATACAAAGACATACCCTGACAAAACAAATGCAAGTATATATACTTATGTTTAAGCTCATATCAATTATCAAGCTGGTCTTAAACACACATCATAACATCTATATACAAAGACATACCCTGACAAAACAAATGCAAGTATATATACTTATGTTTAAGCTCATATCAATTATCAAGCTGGTCTTAAACACACATCATAACATCTATATACAAAGACATACCCTGACAAAACAAATGCAAGTATATATACTTATGTTTAAGCTCATATCAATTATCAAGCTGGTCTTAAACACACATCATAACATCTACATACAAAGACATACCCTGACAAAAATGCAAGTACACATATTTATGTTAAAGCACATATCAATTATCAAGCCGGTCTCTAACACACATCATAACATCTATATACAAAGACATACCCTGACAAAAAAGCAAGTATACATATTTATGTTTAAGCATATATCAATTATCAAGCCGGTCTCTAACACACATCATAATATCTATATACAAAGACATACCCTGACAAAAAAGCAATTATACATATTTATGTTTAAGCACATATCAATTATCAAGCCGGTCTCTAACACACATCATAACTACTTTATACAAAGACAAACCCTGACAAAAAAGCAAGTATACATATTTATGTTTAAGCATATATCAATTATCAAGCCGGTCTCTAACACACATCATAACATCTATATACAAAGACATACCCTGACAAAAATGCAAATACACATATTTATGTTTAAGCACATATCAATAATAAAGCCAGTCTTAAACACATATCAAAACATCTATATACATGAACACAGATCCTGACATTACATATAAATGTACAAGCACATATAAAAAGAATATATATACAAACACATATCATTATGAATCGATCGCATTTTTTCATATACATGTATGTTGAAAATGTGTAAACAGTATATTGGCTGAACAAATTGTCCCTTCTGCACAGTAAATGGACTATCTATGTCAAATAATAAAGTTATTAAAATATCACAGAAAGGATAACTATTTGGATGAATATTCTGCAAATTGTCAATCTTAAAACAAGATACAAACACCAAATCATTCTTAAATCAAATATGCAAACACATTTCCTAAAAAAAACATCAAAAATTCTATGACTTTCTAATCATTTTTTGTTAAATTACACGCCGCAGGGAGGCATTAGTTACATTTTTGGGGGAAATGTTACACTAGATGTTCAAATCTCATAGTCCCTGGGATTTCGGTTTTAATATAATGATAATAGCTTTATTTGCTTTAAATAGGACATAATGTTCAATTAATGTAAACAAATAGAACAAATTTCAGCAAAAATACATAGAATCAAGCTCCTTGATCAAGGAGTTCCTTTCTTTTTGTATTTCAAAATGAAAAGTTGCATAGACATTTGAATGAACTGTTCTGAATTAAATAAGAACATTGATAATGAAAGGAAGATTCTTTATTTCCAGATAATGTATTACCATTGTGTTAAAGAAAATTATCATACAGACAGTAACTTTCTATATATATTTACAACAATATATAGTGATATAATCAGATTTATGTTTTTAATAGATATTATACAGACTGAAGTAAATTATAAGTTGTTATAAGCTTGAATTTCTATTTACTAAAATAGTAAATACCAACAAATAAAAATTTTCATTAATAAATTTACAGATCTGCTTTTAAATTGTTGTAATTTATTTCTACCAATTGATCAAATTTTATTTTTATTTATGTGAAATGTCAGTAACATTATTATATGAAGATGTTATTATGATTCAGTGTTATAAGTTCATTATTTCCCAGTATTGATAGTTCTATTTGTTAATGTTTCAGTATAAATGGACAGCTGATCATTCATTAAAATTTATAGAGTCAAAATATTTGTTTAGGACTTTGTTTACAAACAAATTTTAATTATTATCACTTTTTCATTACTGGGGTCATAACCATATATTAAAATCCTTTTTCTTATGATCTTCTTCCATTTCTTATAATAATTATATTTGTCAAGTGATATGACAATGTGCTGGAATATGGAGACAAATACTTTATTCAGGGTGGTGAAATATATTTGTTTTTTGGGTTTTTTTTTCATTGACTATATATTTGGCCAATAAAAAAATGATGTTCAATAGATCCTTAGACTTAATTGATCTACAGCCTACTTAATAGGCATTCCCTAACAGAAAGTCCCTCCCACTGTTTTGAAGTATATCACCCTATATTGGCACCCCCACTGGTTTGTAATATATCACACATCCCAATATACAATACACAGCTCCCAATATACAGCTTGTTAACTTCCAATAATGTGCCAGTCCCATCTGTATGTATATAGTTAGGATCCTTATCCCACTGTTTTATGAGGGGCTGGGATAGATGATTTGTTTTTTTTGAAGTAAAAAGAATGATCTTAAAGAATCTATGTTTTAACCATTGATTAATTTTAACCACAATGTCATTTCAACATTCTATATATCCTACTTGAATAGTTTTCTGTGAATTTATAGCCTGATAAGATTATTCTGTTATGATTATTCTATTTAATTTTAGTGTGAAATATTTCTATGTACAGTTGCAAAGCTAACTACTTCCATATCATACAACATAAGAACAAGATAAGTTTAGTGTTATTGTAAAAAGAATCATTTGCTCATTTCTGTTACATCTGTCCACTTCAGTTCCTTAAAAAAAAAAATTTATATATATATTTTTATCACATAAACCCAGGCGCGGGAGTGTTATAAAGCCATTTAATAAAAACGATATTACACTAGTGTAATATCACTTTGACATGACGTCATTTGCGCTATATAGAAACATAGCGTTACACTATGGGCGCGTCATTGTAGAATTACTCATTTTAACAGTTCACTGTTCTTATTTTGTATATGTGATAAATAGAATATTATAATACACATATCCTCTATATATGTGTCCGAAATTCATTTAAGCTTTAATATTATGTTGATAAATTTTTGGTCCACTGAAGGTTAGAGTAACATATAATCTATTTTATGTAAATAATTTTCGTAGAAAAAAATAATATCGGTTGCTTTAGAGATTTAGAGTAAAACTCCCTTTGTGATATTAAGTAAGCACCTTATGAGCCGCGTCATGACAAAACCAACATAATGGCTTTGCGACCGCGCAGTCTGATCAGGGTCCATGCTGTTCGCTTACAAACCCTATTACAAGTAGAGAAATTGATAGCGAACAGCATGGATCCTGATCAGACTGCGCGGATCCGCAGGCTGGTCTGGATCCATGCTGGTCACAAACGCACTATGTTGATTTTGTTGTGACGCAGCTCATATATATTTAATACTGATGATAGGGACAGATGTTACAGACAACTGTTACATAATTGCCTGAGAAAATGGCAATTTTTAGCTCACCTGAGCATATGCTCAGGGTGAGCTATTAGGATCACTCTTCGTCCGTCGTCCGTCGTACGTCGTCCGTCGTACGTTGTCCGTTCACACTTTTCAAACGACATCTCCTCTGAAACCATAAGGCAGATCATAATGAAACTTCACAGGGATGTTCCTTGTGTGAAGCCTTAACAAAGTTGTTCAAAGAATTCCATTCCATGCAGAACTCTGGTTGCCATGGCAACCAAAAGAAAAAACTTTAAACATCTTCTTCTAGAAAACCCGAAGAGCTAGAGCTTAGATATTTGGCATGAAACATCTTCTAGTGAGTGTCTACCAAGATTGTTCAAATAAAATCCCTGGGGTCAAAATTGGCCCCGCCCCAGGGGGTCATTGATTTTCCCTATATGCATATAGTAAAAACTTAAAAAAATCTTCTTTTAAAGAACTCAAAGAGCTAGAGCTAAGATATTAAGCATGAAACATCTTCTAATGAGTGTCTACCAAGATTATTCAAATAAAAGTCCTGGGGTCAAAATTTGCCCCGTCCCAGGGGGTCATTGATTTTCCCTATATGCATATAGTAAAAACTTAAAAAATCTTCTTCTAAAAAACCGAAAGAGCTAGAGCTTAGATATTTGGCATGAAACATGTTCTAATGGATGTCTACCAAGTTTGTTCAAATAAAAGCCCTTGGGTCAAAATTGGCCCCGCCCCAGGGGGTCATTGATTTTCCCTATATGCATATAGTAAAAACTTAAAAAAATCTTCTTTTAAAGAACCCAAAGAGCTAGACCTAAGATATTAAGCATGAAACATCTTCTAATCAGTGTCTACCAAGATTGTTCAAATAAAAGCCCTGGGGTCAAATTGGCCCCGCCCCAGGGGGTCATTGATTTTCCCTATATGCATATAGTAAAAACTTTAAAAAGTCTTCTTCTAAAAAAACCCAAAGAGCTAGAGCTTAGATATTTGGCATAAAACATGTTCTAATGGATGTCTACCAAGATTGTTCAAATAAAAAGCCCTGGGGTCAAAATTGGCCCAGCCCCAGGGGGGTCATTGATTATTTTCCCTATTTGCATATAGTAAAAACTCAAAAAAATCTTCTCTTAAAGAACCCAAAGAGCTAGAGCTAAGATATTAAGCATGAAACATCTTCTTATCAGTGTCTACCAAGTTTGTTCAAATAAAAGCCCTGGGGTCAAAATTGGCCCCGCCCCAGGGGGTCATTGATTTTCCCTATATGCATATAGTAAAAACTTAAAAAAAATTCTTTTAAAGAACCCAAAGAGCTAGAGCTAAGATATTTAGCATGAAACATATTATAATGGGTGTCTACCAAATTTGTTCAAATAAAAGCCCTGGGGTCAAAATTGGCCCTGTCCCAGGGGTTATTGATTTTCCCTATATACATAGATTAAAAAGTTAAAAATCTTCTATTAAAGAACCAAAAGAGCTAGAGCTAAGATATTTAGCATGAAACATGTTGTAATGGATGTTTACCAAGTTTGTTCAAATAAAAGCCCTTGGGTCAAAATTGGCCCTGCCAGGGAGAAGGGGGAGGGGCAAAAGTCATTGTTATTCATTATTTGTGTATAGTAAAAACTTAACATCATGAAATATCTTTTAATGGGTGTCTTCCAAGTTTGTTCAAATAAAAGCCCTTTGGTTTAAACTGGCCCGGCCCTGGGGGCCTTTGTTCAGGTGAGCGACCCCAGGGCCATCATGGCCCTCTTGTTGTAACATTTTGATTGTTAGACTATCAATAAGCACCAGTAACATGGTTTTGTCATGCGTAATGCACATTTGTTTCACAATTGGATACTTTATGTGGGGTGAGGGGGTGTTTTAGTTTTTTTCATCACATTTTATTTTTCTCCTCTATAATGAGTGTTATGGTAAAAATGTTTTAAATATATTATATATAGGATTACCTATACCAAGTGATATATATCATCGGAAAGGTCATTACATTTTCTATGTGCATGTAAAAATAATTTAGTAAGAAAATGAAACAGATAATAGTGGTGGTTACTCCATTATCACCAAAACAAAAAAACACACAAAAAAAAACAAAAAAAATCCAAAAAAGATGCTTATGTATTACATTACATATAAAATTGGGCAATTTTAGGGTATAACAATGTCTGTATCTATATTTTGAGTCATGCTATTATAAAAAACTTTAAGGCACATTTAATGTATTAATTAAGTTTGGCATTTGGGAAAACCTAACAAAGTAATTGCAAATGCAATATATTTTCAAAAAAAAAAGCCTGCATTATATGTTGTTTGTTCCGAAATAATTTGCCCATTTACTGTGCAGCAGGCAATGTGCACTCTCAGCAGGACCTAATGTTTCTATGTCTACTTATTTACAAATACATAAATATAGAGATAAATAAGTTATATACAAATAAAACATAAAATCTATCACCAAAATTATATTTTTTCTTAAAATTATACATTTTTTTCTCACTAAACATACTACCATATATTATAAGAATGCCCTAGGAAGTAATTTTAGGTCCTTTGGGCCTCCCTAGCAGTTCTTTGCGCACCTGAGCAGTCCTTCGCGGTCTGGCAACTCATCGAAAACATAAAATTTATCACCACAATTATATTTTTTCTTAAAATTATACATTTTTTCTCACTAAATATACTACCATATATTATAAGAATGCCCTAGGAAGTAATTTAAGGTCCTTTGGGCCTCGCTTATAGTCTTTTGTGTACCTGAGCAGTCCTAAGCGGTCTGGCAACTCATCGAAAACATAAAATTTATCACCAAAATTATATTTTTTCTTAAAATTATACATTTTTTTCTCACTAAATATACTACCATATATTATAAGAATGCCCTAGGAAGTAATTTAAGGTCCTTTGTGCCTCCCTAGCAGTTCTTTGCGCACCTGAGCAGTCCTTAGCGGTCCAGCAACTCATCGAAAACATAAAATCTATCACCAAAATTATATTTTTTCTTAAATTTATACATTTTTTCTCACTAAATATACTACCATATATTATAAGAATGCCCTAGGAAGTAATTTAAGGTCCTTTGGCCCTCGCTTATAGTCTTTTGTGTACCTGAGCAGTCCTTAGCGGTCTGGCAACTCATCGAAAACATAAAATCTATCACCAAAATTATATTTTTTCTTAAAATTATACATTTTTTCTCACTAAACATACTACCATATATTATAAGAATGCCCTAGGAAGTAATTTAAGGTCCTTTGTGCCTCCCTAGCAGTTCTTTGCGCACCTGAGCTCTCCTTAGCGGTCCAGCAACTCATCGAAAACATAAAATCTATCACCAAAATTATATTTTTTCTTAAAATTATACATTTTTTCTCACTAAATATACTACCATATATTATAAGAATGCCCTAGGAAGTAATTTAAGGTCCTTTGGGCCTCGCTTATAGTCTTTTGTGTACCTGAGCAGTCCTAAGCAGTCTGGCAACTCATCGAAAACATAAAATCTATCACCAAAATTATATTTTTTCTTAAAATTATACATTTTTTCTCACTAAACATACTACCATATATTATAAGAATGCCCTAGGAGATATTTAAATGTCCTTTGTGTCTCCCTAGCAGTCCTTTGTGCCCCTAGGAGGTATTTTAAGATTCTTTGTACCTCCCTAGCAGTCCTTAGCGGTCCTCCAATTCATCGAAAACATAAATTCTATCACCAAAATTATATTTTTTCTTAAAATAATACATTTTTTATCTATTAACTTACTACAATATAATATAAAAATGCCCTAGGAAGTAATTTAAGGTCCTTTGTGCCTCCCTAGCAGTTGTTAGTGCACCTGAGCAGTCCTTAGCGGTCCGGCAACTCATTGAAAGCATAAATTCTATCACCAAAATTATATTTTTTCTTAAAATTATACATTTTTTCTCACTAAACATACTACCATATATTATAAGAATGCCCTAGGAGATATTTAAATGTCCTTTGTGCCTCCCTAGCAGTCCTTTGTGCCCCTAGGAGGTATTTTAAGATTCTTTGTACCTCCCTAGCAGTCCTTAGCGGTCCGGCAACTCATCGAAAACATAAATTCTATCACCAAAATTATATTTTTTCTTAAAATAATACATTTTTTATCTATTAACTTACTACAATATAATATTAAAATGCCCAAAGAAGTAATTTAAGGTCCTTTGTGCCTCTCTAGCAGTTGTCAGTGCACCTGAGCAGTCCTTAACGGTCCGGCAACTCATCGAAAGCATAAATTCTATTACCAAAATTATATTTTTTTTTTTAAATTATACATTTTTTGTCACTAAACATACTACCATATATTATTAGAATGCCCTAGGAGGTATTTAAATGTCCTTTTTGCCTCCCTTGCAGTCCTTTGTGCCCCTAGGAGGTATTTTAAGATTCTTTGTACTTCCCTAGCAGTCCTAAGGGGTCCTGCAACTCATCAAAAACATAAATTCTATCACCAAAATTATATTTTTTTCTTACAATAATACATTTTTGTCTATTAACTTACTACCATATATTATAAGAATGTTCTAGGAGGGATTTGAAGGTCCTTTGTGCCTCCCTAGCAGTTGTTAGTGCACCTGAGCATTCCTTAGCGGTCCGACAACTCTTCAAAAACATGAATTTTATCACTTTAATGATATTTATCCTTAAAATTATACATTTTTATCACTAAACATACTACCATGTATTATAAGAATGCCCTTACAGGTATTTTAAGGTCCTTTGTGCCTCCTTAGGAAATATTTTAAGGTCCCTAGCAGTCCTTCTCGCACCTGAGCAGTCCTTAGGGGTCCCGCAGCTCATCAAAAACATATATTCTATCACCAAAATTATATTTTTTCTTACAATAATACATTTTTTATCTATAAACTTACTACAATATAATATAAAAATGCCCTAGGAAGTAATTTAAGGTCCTTTGTGCCTCCTTAGCAGTTGTTAGTGCACCTGAGCAGTCCTTAGCGGTCCGACAACTCTTCAAAAACATAAATTTTATCACTAAAATGATATTTTTTCTTAAAATAATACATTTTTTGTCACTAAACATACTACCTTGTATTATAAGAATGCCCTAGGAGGTATTTTAAGGTCCTTTGTGCCTCCTTAGCAGTCTTTTGTGTATTTGAGCAGTCCTTAGCGGTCCGACAACTCATAAAATTTTCACAAAAATCATATTTTTTCTTAAAATTATAATTTTTTTTTCACTAAAAATAATACCATGTAATATAAGAATGGCCTAGGAGGTATTTTAAGGTCCTTTGTGCCTCTTTAGTAGTCCTTTGTGGCTCCTTAGCAGTCCTTAGCAGTCCTTAGCGGTCCTTAGCAGTGTTTAGTAGGACCGGATAATTTTGGCCAAACCCATTTTGTCGCTGACGCATAACATTTCTTCATTTAACAATTACAAAAAAAATCGTGAGTCTTCAACAAATTTGTTATTACCTTTATGTCAAGATGGTGTTTTCGTCCTTGAACAAGACACAAACAAAGTAAAAAGATCAAATTTTTTCCCGATAACGAAATTTTCGTCGATTTGGCAGCCATGTTTGCTAAATAAATCCCAAAGTTATAAGAACACTATTGATTGGTTTAGCTGAAATCACTGCCTGTCAAGGAACCAATCAAAACCAAGGTTTTAGTTTGAGTTATTTCGGATTCTCACGGTGTTTATCCATGCAAACGTCTAGCAGACAAAATCTCCAAAAGGCGAAAGACATTTATCAATGTAACCAGGTACGTATATTAATAATTATGTTAATATACGTACCTGATGTAACTTGTGTCTTTTTATAGTTTATTTTGGTGCATTTTAAGAAGATCCATATTTTAAAATCCTAACTCTAGAAGTCATCAGTGATTTTGATATAGAAACTTAAATAGGTAACAAGACAACTCACCCCCCAGACGATTCACCCCTCAAAAAAGCAAGACAACTCACCCCTCAAGACAGTTCACCCCTCAAAATAGATAAGACAATTCACCCCTCATAAATGATAATCATGTTTATGGGTAGAAAGGATTAAAAAAGTCTGTATATTTCAAAGATTTAAGATAATTACCATATCTATCCATCTATCTAGATAATAGTCACTTAACACCTAATTAGAGATAATTACGATCAAAGGAAGTGTGAAAGGGATTAAGGCCTATTGATAATCATTAATTAATTCCTTTCAAAATGAAAGGGATTAAAGAGCAAATGATTATCACATGTTAATATCTTTGATATGTCATCTTATAATAGCATCACTAGCACTTAAACAAATTAAGACAAATTTATGGTGAATTTGTAATTTTTATAGTTTGTATGTAAATAAAATGAAAAAATATAATCACATAGTAACAAATATTATTTTTTAAGTAAAAAATTATTATAATTAATTTAAATATGACTAATTTATAAATATCAATTTAGTAAAGAAACATAACAAATTTGTTTATTCCATCTTCTAATTTTAAGATAAATTTCATCAAAATTAAAGTTAAGAAAATGGGGGGTGAATTGTCTGTGTCAAAAATCCAATAATGTGGGGTGAACTGTCTGGGGGGTGAGTTGTCTGGAAAAAATGGCTTAGGGTGAATCGTCTGGGGGGTGAGTTGTCTGTAAGCCCTTAAATATATTCCACAGATACTTGGGGTTTGGAGCTCAAAACGCCTTTAAAATCCAAATAAAATGCATATTTGTCAATCCCAGGACATGTACTGATCATATATATCAAAAAATCTTAATATATGCCGTTTTGAAAAAAAAATCATATTTCAACAACTATAATAATACACATACTTGGGGTTTGGAGCTCAAAACGCCTTTAAAATCCAAATAAAATGCATATTTGTCAATCCCAGGACATGTACTGATCATATATATCAAAAAATCTTAATATATGCCGTTTTGAAAAAAAAATCATATTTCAACAACTATAATAATATTATAGATGTTGAAATATGATTTTTTTTCAAAACGGCTTATATTAAGTTGGATTTTAAAGGCGTTTTGAGCTCCAAACCCCAAGTGTCTGTGATATATTCAAGTTTTAGGCCAAAATAAAAAATATCCACATACTACAACCATCCTAGAAATTCTTTACTTTTGACCTTTTTTGTCATGTAACCAAACTGTAAGCACATCTTGTGTTTACCTTGACTACATTTATCACTGTAACAATGTCAATTATGGCGATAAAAACAAAATACCACTTACCAGTAGATTTACTTTACTTTTACACTAACTAAAGTCTTTAGTTTAGTTCAAAATATGTAAAATAAACGTTTTGAACTAATCCTTAATTTACCCAGTTACAAATCGCATTAATTTTCTAAAAAATATTTGAGATACAGACTCAGTTTTTTGTCAGTCTGCAGAAATGGATAATATGAAATTAGGCAAAGCCTATGGACGGGGAAGTCGGAAAAAATCCTTTCATTTTTCCGTTTTAAAGGTGTCATTCGGTATTATATGTACCCGCTTCCGTTTTCACTCGGAACACTCAACGATTATTATTAATCCGAAAAGTTGAGATTTGTTCCGTTATCGGAATACACCGCCTTTTATCATTGACTTACATTGTAAATGGCGGCGCCTAACTAGAACTGACACTGAAAATTTCATTGATAGGTATAGAATTCTATATATTTTTTAATTGTTTTTTTTTTATTTGATTTTCTTTTAAATATACACGTGTAGTCTATGGCCGGGCAAGCCAAAGCCCGGGCCCGCTTCGCTGGCCCGAACTTTGACTTCCCTGTATTAAGTTGGACCTCTGTTTCACTTTCATTAGTCATAGCTTCAAAAGCTATATATTTTGATATGTTCATATTTTACCGCATGATTCTTAATTGGAAGGTAATATGTCAGTAAAGTAACAGTCACTTAACCAAGGAAAAACAATTTCTCCAATAACTTTTCAGTAAGCTGTCACTTATACTCACTAAGATCAAAATATTTTCACAAGAACATGCTTTTTCTGTTATGCAAATTGAGATGTACATCCATATACCCCAATTGTGAGAGCTTTACTACTGCAAATAGGTATCAAGATTGAAAAATAGCATTACAAATAGGTTAAAATTGTTTATTATCATTTATCTGAAGTTGAGTTAGTAAAAATTTCTTTAAAATACATAACTGGTTATATTTTAACATTGTATGACATTTTTTATGAGGGACAGTATATATTTTGCTAACTGATTGAAAATGGCCTTATAAGAAATATTTGGTAAAGAGTCAACTCGGCACACTTTTGATATTGTGCTATTGATTGTAGTATCGGTTGGTCTTGCAGACTAGTATATCCGATTATTGGGTAAAATCATACAGCTGCAGACAGATTTTTAAGTCTACCAGTAGCCTAAATATTATCTATCTATATATATATATATATCTATCTTCTGTTAAATGTCACACCCCTCATGGGGACGTAGACAGGACTCTAAAACTGAGCTATCATGCGTCCTTGACAGAATAAAATGAAATCTACTCCGGGCTACTGCAGTGCTAACATCCAAGCAGGGTCTTAGGCCCTTTGTGAAATTAGAAAATTCCTGTTTAAGTTTTTGCTTGCAAAACCATTCACGAATTGGAAAACCTAGCCAAACGCTGTTTTCCGGTACTATCTGTACATAGTTCTGTGGAATTCACCAAATGGAGTGTAATAACGAACTCTATGATTTTGGCCATTTTTGAATTGAAAAAAATTAATTTTTTTACTTAGAAATTTTTTGGTTTAAGTTTTGTGACATACAATATTAAATCTTCAAAACTGCTGATCTATAATTATAGTATATTCACTTTTTTTTTGCATTAAAAGTGAAGGTAATTTTCCAAGACCTCATATGCAGGGCTTTTTTTCACAGGTAGGGGAGCAGCCCTGCCCTGAATTTGGGGGGAAAATTACATGGAATATTTGCAAAAGGGGAAGAAAAAACTTGATGTAAATTTAATTTTTCGGGAAAACTGCATGATTTTAAAGAATTTTTCGTTATGGACTAAATTAAAATTGGTTAAAAGCAAATCCAAGAAGTCATAAAAACTATTAAAAAATTAAATCTTTTTTTGGGGAGATTTAAAACCCCCCCCCCCCAAGGGGGCCCCCCCACCCAAAAAAAGCCCCGCCCCATACAAAAATTTTTTTTTTTTTTTTTTTTTTTTTTCCCCCCCCCTTTTTTTTTCCAAGGGGGCCCCCCCTGGGGGGGGCTTTAAAAAAATTCCTCCCCCTTTTTAGTTATTTCAAAAAAAAACCCACCGGGTGAATCCGGGGAAAATGGGAGCCCTTTTTTTCTCATTTTTTTTTTCTCCTTGAATTTTTTTAAACCAAAAAATTTGTTGGGAAAAGCTTTTTTTTTTAAAAAAACTTTTGTTTTTTGTTCCGTTTCTGCGGCGGGGTTTTTGGGGGGTTTGGGGGGGCCCAAAACCTTTTTTTTTTTTTTTTTTGGTTTTTCATTTTGGGGATTTTTCATAATTTAGTAACCATTTTAAAAATTAGCCCCCCATTTAAAATGAGAAAACTGAGAATTTTTTTAAAGGGGATGTTATTTGACTAAAGAACCAAAAAATTCCCGTTAAAGTTTTTTTAAATGGTTTTTTAAATTTTTTCATTTTTAAATTAAAAAATGATTTTGTTTTAAAAAAAATTTGTTTTTTTTGAAATTTTTAAAAAAATTGTTGAACATTTTTTTAAAAAAAAAACATTTAATTGTTTAAAATTTGGTTGTTTTTTTTTGCATTATGAAAATCCAAAGACTGGGATTTTTTTTTGGATTATTAATCTTTTTTAAATTATTATAAAAATTTAAAAAATTTTTTCTTTTTTTTATTTCAAATGAAAAATTTTTTTTTCAGCATGAAACTTTTTTCCTATTTTATGGGGTTTTGTATTTTTTTATTAGGTATAAAAAGGGGTCTTTTAAAAATTAAAAAAGTGAAAAATGCAAAAATGAAAAGAAAATTAAAATTTTTAAATTTAAAATTTTTTTCTATGTATGGAAATTATAAATTTTTGTTCCAAACCCTTTTAAAAATTTTTTCAAAAACAAAAAGAAATAAATTCTATTTTATTATAAAAAACTTAATTTTTAAAATTTTTTTCAAATCTTTGGGGGGGGTTTTTTTTTTTAAAAACATAATCATTCCACCCGGGCCCTTTTGGGCCCCTTTTTTCCCCAAAAAGGGAATTTTTAAAATTAAAAAAAGTTAAAAAAAAATTTTTTTTTAAAAAAAATTTTTTTTTTTTAAAAAATAGAATAAAACTTAAAAGAAAAAATAAACCCTAAAAATTTTTTTATGCAAATTAATAAGAAAAAAATTTTAAAATTTTAAATTTTTTAAGAAA
>NW_026857458.1:0-144978 GCF_026571515.1 Ruditapes philippinarum | reverse complement strand
TGTAATTAATGCAGAATATAATTTTCAATTGAACATATGAGAAACAAAAATATTACAAACAGCATAATATTGTTAAAAATAAACTTCACTTTACAAAAACAGATATGAACATAATTTTATGCATATAAAAAGAGATGTGTTAAATACTTAGAGGCGTTTTGACAGATAGTTTTGGAAAATTATGGAATGTGGAAGAAGCGCATTACCTATGAAATAAAATGCATATGTCCGCATGGTATCAAGAAGATCATCGGTAATGGCACTCTTTATAACTGATATGTCCACAGTACTGTTCGTGTCCGTCGTTATGAATGACAAATATGGCCTAAAAGTAGCAAATAAACAAGATTTATGAATGAAGCATTAATAAAGCAAGGAAACACTAGTAACTTCTAGTATATTATATAATAAAATTCATATTTTCACTGTAAAAATGTATTTTTCACTGCAGTGAAACATATTTTCCGTATTTTCACTGATGTCATGCCGGACTACTTTCTTCTAAATTTAGACAAAACATAAAATTTAAGAAGTAGACTTTCAAATTGAAATGTCAAAATTTCAAAAAAGAGAAAAATGTATATAATAAATAAAAAAAAACAAGTTTTTTTTCTATAAAAACAGAACTCACTTTCATCTTGGGATATAAAAATTGTCATATTTCACTTGTGGCAACCGCAACTCATGAAATATTTATTTTCATACCACTCGATTAAAATAAGTCCTCTATTACAGAAAGAAAAAAAATTTGAATATCCTTTATTTATAAATGTGTCGTGAAACAAAGCAAGAAAACATTTGTATCTATATGCACAAAAATGCATATTTTCATTATTTGTCTTTTCACTGTAAGAATTACATTTCACTGTAGTAAAACTTATTTTCCATATTTTAACCGATATATATAATGCGAGACTACTTTCTTCTAAAGTCAGCCAATGCACAAAATAAAAGGGGAAGTCTTTCGAAACGTAAGGTCAAAAAAGAGAGAGCAAAAAAAATATAAGAAACAGAAAAACTTCTATTCCGTTGTGTTTTTTTTTCCTTTTTTTGACAGTGTATAGTTTGTGTAGGCTAAAAAAATGTTGTATGAACATGAGAACATAGTGAAAAGATTCGTATTCACACATATACCATTTGATAAATCAAATCAAAGATAATATATCTAAATGCAATTAACAGTTAAGCCTGGCTTCCCGTTACCCCGGAAATAATTATGATTGGATTGTAGGGAAACCACACACCCTTGTGAATGATAAGTTTCGTTTGAATATTTTCCTGTAGTGAGTTGTCAATAAGCGCATGTTTAAATACAACCCTTGCTTTCCCAATAACGGGATTTCGCTTCTTATTTTAATTTAGAGCCACTTGACTCTCATCGATGCAGGTTCGAGCCGTGAAAGATTCTTCGGACTCTTTCAGGTGAAAAGGCTATCCAGCTAGCTTACGGAATGTTGGTGGTACTAATCAGATGCCCGTTTATGCCTGAAATAAAGCACTTGAGGTCTTAATTCCTCCACCTTAAGCTGAAAAGTCGCCATATGGCCTATACTGTGTTGGTGAGATATAAAACCCAATTAAAAAATAATAATAATTTGAAGTGCACACGCGTTTATTGCCCTTCTTTACAGTAAGTCAAGTTTCATTGTGTTATATTATCAGTTTTGTTTGTAACATAGACCACCGTGTATATCAGTAATGCCGGAATGTAAAAAATACGCATGATTCGTGCAATAAGAAACGCAGAAATGTGCAATAAATTGCGACTATCTGACAGGATTTCCAACGCGGTAAGTAAACTGGCCAATATATGAAAAAAATGACGGTGTAGACACTTTAACGGTCATATGGTCATATTTCCAGCCTTACTTGTACCCCCTTCGTGAATAATTCCAGGAACCAGAGGAGATTGTATAAGTCGGCAACATTTTATATGGTCATTATGACTTCAGAATATTAATCAGTTACGTAAATATAAGAATATACAGAACATATATTACTCTAAAAGATCCGGGTCCTTGATCACTTGTTCAGATGTGAAGTTAAGTTTTGCCAGTGTTCCTAGACTCACCAACTGGTCGACGGCATATTCGTACTTGCCGGAATTAACGAACAGGTCCGTCATTTCACCGAACACGATGATCATCAGCGGAAACGCTGTCCCGTGAATCATTGCGCATAGCGTTCCTAATATCATAAACAGTCTGTCCCGCTTTGTTGAATAGCGAAACTAAAATGGAATGAACCATAAAAATGTTATGCCAAGAATTCCCTGACATGGACATAAATCGTATACGAATCAGTTAAAAAGCACACAAGAACACAATATATGTACATAAAGATTAATGTTAAATCTATATATCTTTTTCGTTAATAACATTTTTGTTAAAACAAAAACAAACTTAACATAATCTTGAAAAAAAAGATGAATAAAAATCAAACATTGAGCGTGTTTAAAATGCGATAAATAATTTCTAAGTATGTTAGGTAAAGTAACAATCTGATCTCCCCGGCTATTATGCTCTGCGATAGAAACTTTACGGAAATAGCCGATGTTTTCCGATTTGTACCGAAAAGGCTATGGATACTCTGCTTGCATCAATGCTCATAATACAATGTATGTGAATCATTAAAGACCCATTATGTTTCAGAATTGCTTTTTGATTTAAGTGTACTCTTATAGTATCAAAAAGTTACTCATTTGCCAATTACTGGAATCGTCTATCACATCTGTTGCTTTTTGGCAGCAAGTACAGATTAAAGTGATTTAGTATTTTGTATGGAAGCCAAAATACTACTTTGTTTACATTTTGCTTCTTTATGGCAAAATTATTTCACATTTATCGCTACTTTTTTCAGTAACAAGCATTTGACATTTCTCTTAAACCATTATTCAAGCATTAAAAATTCGTGTTTGTCCCTTCTAAAACAGTAAAATTTTATTTGTTTCTGATAATGTGCCTTAAATGTGTAAAAAGCCTGCTCTTAATATTGCAGTGATGCAACGAATCACCAGAAAATGCACTACAAGTTTAAAACATTGAAACCTTGACCTTTGACCTAGTAACAGAATGGTTCGTCGTTTTGATATGGCAATAATCACAGTGAAAATGTTGAAGAATTGTGGTAGACAATATTGACCGGTTTTTCAATGTTTATATTTGAGTTCATCGAATTGACGTAAAATGAGTTTGGAAGACAATGTCGGAAAGAGGTTTCATAGTATATGTCACTGTTACCTTGAAAGTTGACATCTGACCTACTGACCTTTAATTAAGCTAACAGTTGCATGCACGTTTATTACGTGAAGGCATTTATCACAGCTGTATACGGTAAACCAAACGGGCAGGCGAGCCACTCATGATCCTTGGAAAACATGCACAATCTATAGTGATTTTCCATTTTTAGCGGAATTTATCACGATTATTCAGTGTCTGTATTGGTGCATGTATATACTGTATGTGTACTTGAATTCGCGGAAGAAAATTGCACAGAGAGGTCCATTTTGGGAGCCTTTACAAGTATTCGCGCTATTTTAAACTCGGAAAATTATAAATTCTGGTTAGAAATTAAAAGGGAAATTACTCCTCCTTTTTGAAAGGTGTAAAATACGGACGGATGCAGACAAAAATCACGCTAAAAGTTTTTTCTTTAAATAGGTCGAAACATCAAGGGGTAACCGGATAGACGGTTTTGGTTTATCGCAAACCTGTGTGTTATCATCAACATTTTAATTGATACTTATTGAAGCGTTGAATAAAGAGTATCATTACGTTACAAAACATATTATGATGGAAAAGTTTAACATAAATCTCCCCGTTGATTTTTGTAACATGTTGTGAAACGTGTCATGTGAGACTTGAGGAATGAATATATAAAAATTTAAACGATAGTTATCTTGAGTGTCATATATCAATAAACTATTCCCCCAGCGGATGTTTTATTTAAATTTGATGTAATAAAATTTGCGTGTGTGCTTGATTTTGAACTCTGAATTTTTTGCCTAGATGTGTGTGTTTGTTGCAATATTATGGTAACACGTACACCATCAGTTAATAGTTGAGGTTTATGTATCTGGGCAGTTTCATAAATGACCGAAGTTTTTATATACATTTTGATATCTGTGTAGATACATGTAGTTGGATATTTCCCGATTTTTACAATATTAACCTCCCTTGCCAAAGTGGAAGCCATTTTGGGGTACACATGCTACCATGAATATGTATTAAAGACCCATGATGCTATAACATTGCTATTATTTTCATTGATCAAAAATGTTATGTACAATATCCGAGAAAGTATGCTTATACACAATGAGCCTATTTTTGAACCATCTATATTTGGAAAATGGCACCGTTGTATTGATACAGTATTTTTGTATGGGAGTCCAAATATCATTTGTTTACATTTTGCAACCTTTTTTACAATTGATTCACATTCAGCGCTATTTCTTCTGGTGATAAACCTGTCATACGTTTAAAATATTTGTAGATCTATCAAAAATTATTAAACACATGTTTGCCTTTTCTCAAGAAAACAAATATATTCAATTCTGAGGTATAATGTGCCTTTAAAAAGTGGTTACAGATATCAATGTATTTTGAAAAATAGTTTCATACGCAGCTTATTATTAGATGAGAAAAACTGCTAGCTTACATTAAAAGTTTCATTTCTGTTTTCTCTTTTCCATGAATTATTCTGATATGAAACGTTATCATCTGGTATTATGTTTTGAATGAATCAATGAATAATTGAAACATTTCATCAAGTCAAAAGTTAAAATCGATTTGTGTAATAAGCAAATAAAAAAAGTATAGAAAGATTCGTTCTTACGACTTCGAAAAGCCCGACCATGGGCGTTTCTTCCTCTTTTTTCTCGTCTGCTTTACTGTCCGTGTCACCGTCTTTTTTGTCTTCCTTCCCGCCATTGGCGGATTTCTCCGGCAGTTCATCAACGCTTTTATCGTAATTTGTAGCGCTAAATCCGTTCATCGCAACGCTATCTCCCGCCTTTTCTGAAACCCTGTTCATCTCGACAACTTCCTGATATTTAGGCGGAGGTGGTATATTTTCAGGGCTATCATCAATTGCGGGTTTCACTTGGTTATTTGACACCTCTTCCGTACCGTTCTGATTTCCGCTGACAGAACTGCTGTCAGACTGCTCAGCTGGAGTTACGCGCCCTGAATATATAATTCGTTATTCCAACTCAACAATTGGGATGTGAAAAGATAGATATAAAACGAAAAAAAACACAGAAATGACAATGACAATGACAACACCTTCTTACTAGTTTTAAATGAGACCGTTCCCTCTAATTATCTATTTTCATCAATGAACACATTCTGGAAATACAAACGATACACTTGTACATAACACGAACAGAACACAAGTAGATTTTCTATTTGCAAATCATAAATCATATCATCCTTTAAGCTGTGTATTTCAACCACTTATGTCTTGAAATGTCAACTTACAGTTTGATATTTTGTAATTTATTACAGAAAGTAATGGAGGTTTAATTATTTCAGAATAGTGGGGTCCCGCAGTTTGAATATTGCCACAAATACTTTCACCTCATTTCCATCATTAGTATATCATTCAATTGTAAAAAGTAGCCTATAAGAACACAAAGTTCAAAAACTAAATGATTATGAAAGCGAAGTGAGTGTTTGAATTCCATTGTTGGAGTAAAAAAAAAGCAAGGTTACCTTTCATTTTTTTCAGCGTAGAAATAAAGTGACGTCACTTCCTTTAGAAAAAACATATTCTTACATAATAATTTTATAGAACAGTATGACGTAACGTCGTTTAGTAAATCAACGTAAACGTGACAATTAGCGCTTATTTAGAAGAAAGCTTATGTATAGACATAATTAAACATATACTGTGCTCCTCTTAGTTCACGGTACTTAACACTTTAAAACAGTAAAGAACACAAACAATAAAGTTACACTACAAAAACTGTCATAAACTGTATCATTTAGTCATTTTTCTGCTATATGACACAAGGAAACAACAATATATTCAATCAAAATTAGTTTTAATTTGTCAGATGTAAACAGTGTGTCGACCATTTTGAAAACAGTATGTCATCATTTACCTCGCGGTAATGGTGTTTTATTTCAGTTTTTTCATGTTTCAGTAAAAAAAAATTAAGTTATTTTGCATAATTTTAAATATTAAAAGTATTTTTACATTGTAACTCAAAATTTATTTTTTCAACAAACAAGAACATTTAGAAAATGATGATTGTTTCAGACGTATGCACAATTTTAATGGACTATTGTTGTTTTTTGCAGAAGTTTGTAAAATGTTGTTCAGTTTTACGTAAAATTCTATAGATTTAAATTATTTTGCACAAAACCTTTGTTGTTAAGGTGTTTGAATAAAATATGTCAATTCTGACCAATTATAACACTGGTCACATGAAAATATGCCATTACCGTGAGATAAATGATGTCGCGAAATTAGTGATGTTGAGTATACTGTTTATTTTACATATAATAAAAATGTAAGTATGGAATAATTTACACCAGTGTCTTTCAAATAAAATTCTGTTTGAAAGACCACTTTTACATATGTAGCGGATATTGAATGAGTGTAGGTTTAATACTAAATTTATTGAACGAGTTGAATAAAATCCTAATCATTATAATTATGCGAGCCTTTTCACCATCGTACTGTCGCGTTTTCACCATCGTAGATTCGTGATTTCGCATTTTCATCATCGTACTGTCGTGTTTTCATCATCGTACTAAAGCGTTTTCACCATCGTACTATCGCGTTTTCACCATCGTACTATCGCGTTTCATCATCGTTTTGTCGTGTTTTCATCATCGTACTATCGCGTTTTCATTATCGTACTGTCGTGATTTCGTGTTTTCACCATCGTACTATCGACTATCGCGTTTCAGATTAACACATTCATAGGCGATGGCCCTAACGGCATTCCGTACTTTTTAACCGATACAATTATTTTTTTATTGTTAATAACTTCACAACAACACATTACATAATTTATCACATATTCGTGTGGTTTTTGCCCGTTGCAAGTCCTGTAAAAGGGTTATTGATATTTTATTTTATTTTTATTTCTATGGACCCCACTGGAAATAAGCATTTAGCTTAATGGGCTATCCATAGGTGCATAGTACCTCTTATTTTATTTTTTATGACAAAAGTGTGCTCTTTTATGCTGTTTTATGATCTCATTTTATATATATGATTTATTTATGTTATCTCTTAACTGTATGATTTTATATTTTGTATCATGTGCTATGTTCCTAAAATGTATAAATAAAAAAAAATAAAATAAAAAAAAATTTGACGTGACGTCATATACGTTATGCAGACAGCGTAAAGACGCGTTTCACTTAGAGCGTGTCAATGAAAAAGACTTTTTTCTAACAGTTCTTACTTTGGAAATATGGTATTCTTATATTTTATTTTGCCTACACCTTCGTGTCGAGCCTGATAAATTTTACAATATCAATTCTATGTATCATGTCTTCAAATTTAATATGCGTATCTTTTTTTTTTCTTTTTTTTTGAAATTTCAAATGTTATGAACCTCTCGAGTCCATGGTGTGCGCAGTAATATGCCACACGTAATATCTGTAAAAAGTAGTCCCAAATGTTTAAGCCAAATGCAAGAGAGATTTTAATGTTAAAACATTTTTTTCAGTGTTGTAATTTAGGATGTAACAAGTAAATAAGTGAATTTTTATATATGTATATGATTATTCTTCTAAAACAATTTCCAAACATCTAAGAATATGTTAAATATGTACTGCAAATGTTTATTCGCATTATAAGTAATCATTAAAATCTATGCATTTATTTCTTACTTTAACTTTATCGAAAATAGATTCCTAATTACCTCCCTTTATTTACATGAAATGTAAATTCGGTAATATCTTTACAAATAATGCTTTTTTTTAACTAACAATATTTGATAAATCTTTATTTGAGCATCAGATTTATGATATAAAACCATAAAAAATTGAGTTACATGATCTAGAAATATTTTCAAACTTTTAGGTGGTTAAATATTCCGTTCTCTTCATTTTATTTCAATATGAATTCATGGGGAGTTTGATAAAGCTGAGCTAGGCGACGGATAAACTCATGCATGAAGTTAAATTTATCAAGCATGTACTTTATCAACAGAAATCAACGCAATCACATGATAAAATTGTATTCGACTGGTTCAATAAATAGAGGATATTAAGGTTTTTTCTATAAATACATGATTTATTTTCATCGAGTGGTATGAAAATAAATATTTCATGAGTGGCGGTAGCCACGAGTGAAATATGGTAATTTTCATGCCACAAGATGAAATAAATCATGTATTGATAGAAAAAACTTAAATTTTCTGTTTATTATATACATTTTTCTCTTTTTATGCGATAAAAATGAAAGACTTTCCCTTAAATTTTGTGTAGTGGCAGAATTTAAAAGAAAGTAGTCCGGCAAGACACCAGTGAAAATACGGAAAATATGTTTCACTGCAGTGGAAAATAAATTTTTACAGTGAAAATACGGAAAATGAAAATACTCATTTTATTTCATCAATATTTCTCAATATTTCATTTATAAGTATATAATAAATTCAGTTTCGAACCTATATTCATTCAATATCCTTTATATAAAACATTATAATACTGCACGTTTGTAACGTCGTTTTTCATTCGATAATCATGACGTTTATATAATCTATATACCCGGCTTTAGTTCATATATGATTTTTTTGTAATAAAGGAAGTTTGCAGTATTATAAATTCGTTACAAAAATTAGATAACAGATTAGATAACTGTTTATAAAACTGCACGTTTGTAACGTCGCTTTTCATTGGATAATCGTTACGTTTATATATACACGGCTGCTATCGATTTATGAAGAATTCTTACTTTTTTCTCTGAAAAAAATGATGCTGGCTGTATTATTAATTCGTTATAAATATTCCTGACAGGTTATATGGCCGTATTTAAACGGTTGTTTGCGATATAATCCTCACCTAGCGGCTCGGGTTATATTTCCAAACAACCATTTACATTATAAGTTATAAAGATTGTTGACAGGTTATATGGTCCGATATAAACGACAGTTTGTGAGAAAAGAGAGATTTTTACATAAATCGACAGCAGCTGTGTATATTATTAGTTATAGTAATGTTGTTTTATATACAAACAAGCATTTATATAGAGCCACATAGAGCCATATAACTTGTCAAAAATCTTTTTAACAAATAATATAACGTTTTTTGTTGCAATATAACTGTCTCCTAACGGTTCGGGCTAGATCTACATCTAGCCGTTTATACAGGGCCATATACCCTGTCAAAATTCTTTATAATAAACTAATAATAAAATATTAGGTGATTCACTTACCGCTGTGCATGTCCTCTGAAGTCCTTCTCTCACAGAAGTAAGACAATTCCTCAAACAACAGCTGACACTTTTATGTAAATTCTAACATGTGAACGTATTCCAAAATTGAACTTTCAAGACAGCGTTAATAAGGATTAAAATGTTATAGATTTAAATTTAAAGAACCTTAAATGTCCAAACACGCTTATAGGTCAAACTGAACGATAAATACGAAGCAATTGTAATTCTGTCTACAGATTATTTCTCGCTTAATACCCGTTGTTACCTTCACAGGTAAAACCTTTTAACCGTAACAACGTAAATGTATGTCCTTAAAGTACCTTAAATGTGTCAGCTAAAATATAAACACTTTAGTCCAGCTAAAAAGATGTATCTTAATTTCATATAGTTATTTGAAAATATAATTTTAAACCCGTGTTCGTAGTAATATTTATATACGACGAATTTATAAGGCAGCACTCGCGTGTGCTGTATTTTGAACTGATCGATTATATAAAGGTATAACAATCGATATACTAGCATACAGTATATATCTACCGTGTGCTATTTTGTGAACCGCGGGGATTTTTTTCTCTCAATAAAAATGTTTCCTGTGCCATTAAATGAACTTCTTCGATCAATTTAAAGGTGACTCGACTGTTTCGTTGGAACTCACACCAAGATAAAATGCAATATAAAATATACAAATACAACACATGTAGGTTACGAGTATGTGACGGGTAAGCTTAAAATAATGCGGGGATTTTTTTTTTTTTTACTTTAAATGCACTGATTCAACTTGTATCACTCAATCTTTATATTGATAATTAGTCAGTTTTAGAAATATAATAACAATTACTATCTTGTAACTGTTTAAAGAAAGATTTCTAACTATTCTCAAATGATAAAGCAAAAATAACAGTAACAACTAACGAGACAACAGGCCCCTGTTTTAAAGGCCCATTAAGCGACACAGTTGTTGCCACGTCTATTTCTCAAAAGACTTTTTTAATTTTGGGTTTAATGTTACTGTTTCCAAAAATGTTGGCCATAAAATTTAGCCATTTTTCCCATTCTGGCCACTAGTTTAGTTGCATATAGCGATTTGATATTTAATTTCATTTTTCTCTTATAAAGAATGTTTCCAGTATTATAAATTCGTTAATTAACATTTTTTAACAGGTTATAGGCCTAAAAGCTCGGGTTATATACAAAGCAACCGTATATATATAGCCATATAACCTGTCAAAGTTCAGTAGAACTAATTGTGTAGTCATCCTTTCGTGTCAGCAAATTAACCTAACGAGCATTTAATCAGCTTAAAGAATTTCAACAGGCATCATTTTACAATTGTGATATTGGATTTTCTCAAGCTTTTATTTTATTAGTTATAAATAGTTTTATAATCTTTTATGGCCCAATATAAACGACTTAAAGGAAATATGACCCAAATCTCTAGGCAACTGTATCTCGTGTACAAAATAACCGTCTAGAAAACTACATAGTTGCTTCCCTTGATAAAAATAAAGCTTGATTCACAAATTTGCAGCCGACATCGTTTACAGAACACAAATAAGACGATTTTCAAATTATACATTAAACCTGTACTGTATCATAAAAAACATACACCGCAAAGCTGATATAGTTTTTATGGCTATCAATTAAGGATACCACTATCCCATGTTTATTATATTGCCCTAAAAATGGCTGCCATTTTGGCAAGGGAGGTAAATATTGTAGAAATTGGACTCAGCCTATTCTACGATAAACAGCGATAGTGACCGTGCACTAAATTCCCCTAAATTACTAAACGTTTTGTGTTTGACCCCCACCTCCCCAACCCCGCCATTCCTTTTCCCCTTTAAATCATTTTGCACTGAGATACTTTATGGTATTTACAATTGTCAGTTTGTGATCGATTATTTATAGGATCTAATACAATGTACATACATATGGAGATTTTGTAATCGATCTGTCCCTAACAAATGGCATCGATTGATAAATTTGCCACTTAAACAATTGCACGAGGTCAAACTGATATTAACTGTACTCGGGCTTTATTAAATCATTCTATATCGTAATGATTTATTTACGGATCTCTTTCACATTGACTGGCAGACTGTATTTGGAGAAATATAACTCCCGATATTATGGAAACAAAAAGAACATTATACATTTTTTTTTCAAATGTTAAACCGTTGATTACATATTTATTTATTAATAAATGAGATGACTTTTGTTCTAACGTTCACCCGGTTCCTCATTAAATTGCTGAATACTCAAGCGCATTTCGTGCATTTAAAGGCACAATATGCCTCAGAAGTATATGAATTTTCAAGCGTTTAGAAATGTCAAATATGTTTCAATTATGGATTTATATGTAATCCGTGTTTTTTTTCTAACTGTAAATGTAGCGCTGAACGAACGTAAAGTTGTGTGTCAAAACTCATAAGGGTAGCAAAATAGTATTTTGACTTCCATTCAAAATATTAATTCACTACGATTGTGCCAATTGCCAACAGAGTCAAGAAAGCAAACGATTGATCATCTATGTGAAAAATGAGGTTTTTTTTTTTGAAACTGTTACAAGATATCAGAAATAAAACGTTGATGAGAATAAAAAATAAATGTTGTTGAGGAATCATGGGCCTTTAAGAAATAGTATGTAACTATGGAACGCTAGGAGAAACGTATAGCAAAAACCTTAGCAATATCACGGGGTAGGAAGTGTAACACGAGGGAGATAATAATAATTTGGAAATTTAACTCAAAACTACCAGATTTTAAGCAAGAGGCGATGAAAAATGGACTATGAATTAGTTGTTGACACATAATACAATATGTAAGGCAAGCTTAATCATTAAAATTTAATTCAGCACCTAAAACCCACTTTTTAAAAATGAAAATTTCCATTTTTGACGAGTGTTTTTGTAGTATATTTAATAGTTTTCCGGCGAACTCCGTGACAGTTATCACAAGAACTCCTTGACAAGTTATCATAAGAAGTACATGCCTCGTGTAACACTTCCTCCCCCGTGAATATGCTGACTGATTATTTAGTGATTTCATTTTACTAAAATAATTCACTTCAAACTTAAAACAATTGCCATTATAAACACATGTGTCATGTGAGGCAAGGCTCATAACTCTAGCACATATGTTCTAAGAATTGTCTCCCCTTATTTAAACAATTTTAAATACATCTTCTTTGTTAATTGACACTTAAGACAGTTTTCTACTTTTTCTTCTTCTTCTTTGTTGTTGTTGTTTTTTTGTTATTGTTGTATTTTCATCACTCACAAAAATTAATGTGCGGTAAGATTCATAATTTTATTAAAAATTCATAATTTATTTGAATAGTCCTTTGAATAAAGAATTTGGCTTAAAAGAAGGTTATTTTTAACGATAGTTATACCTGAAGGATATACTTCAGACATTCATTCACATCATGTATACACCAACATCTATATTCCATGATGATTGTAATAACCGGTAGTAATAATGGTGATGGTAGTAGAAATGGTAGTGGTAGTAGAAATGGTGGTGGTAGTAGCACTAGTAGACGTGCTGGTGGTAGTAATGGTGGGGGTAGTAAAAATGGTAGTGGTAGGAGAAATGGTAGTGGTAGTAAAAATCGTAGTGGTAGTAGAAATGGTAGAGGAAGTAAAAATCGTAGTGGTAGTAAAAATAGTAGTGGTAGTAGCACTAGTAGACGTGCTGGTGGTAGTAATGGTGGGGTAGTTAAAGAAGTGGTGATGGAAGAAGTAGTAGTGGTAGTAGATGTAGTGGTGGTGTTGGTGGTGGTGGTGGTAGTAGTAGTGGTGATAGTAGCAGTAGTAGTAGTAGTAGTGGTAGTAGTGATGGTAGTGGTGTTATTGATTGTAATGGTAGCAGTGATTGTGGTAATGATGTTGGTAGTTGTGGTGGGAGTGGTGATGGAAGTGGTAGTGGAGGTGGTGTTATCAGTTGTGGTGATAGTAGTAGTAGTGATGGTATTATAGGAGTTGTGGTGGTTGCAATGGCAGTAGTGGTGGGGGCGGTGGTGGTAGTGGTGGTAGTAGTAGTAGTAATGGTGTTTGCAATGACAGTAGCATTTTCGATATTATTCTTTTATTTATAAGATAATGTTATTTGTAGAAGTGTTTGGTGTAATTATTAAAAGAGCTTTAGCATGAAGTTTTAAGTTTTATTAGCAACTATTATCATTAATCCGACTTGACCACTCAACAGTTAGTAGATTTTATGTGTTTGGATTTTCTGTTTGATTAATTCAACACAGTTTGTTTATTTTAGTACATTAGTATTGACAGTGTGTGTTTGACCGATACACTTGTAGGTTTCCACTTGATGGTCAAATAATATTTTACAAACTGAACGGAACAATGTTTAAATATATACATGTGCTTTCAGTTGCCAGTGGATATTGAACAAATACTGTGTTTTTATACAAAGTGAATGGTTTGTTTGAAGTCGAAATTGATCAATTCTCAATACGGGTATATGTACATGTAGTATAAATTATGAAACAGGATAAATATTAAAACGAAAATAAATATAAGTTTTATGAACTGAAAATGATTAAAATAGTAAGACCCACAAGATTTTACAGCTTTTTCTGCCTATCCTAAAATGTATTGCGTAAATATTGTTCACGTGTAAAATGTAATTATGTTTTATAAATATGTACTAGTTAGTATTACAATTTCGGTATTTTGCTGGTTATATGACCTAGCCACTCAGCTTATATTATGCCATATAACCTATTATGCTATATAACCTATCACAAATCTTTATAATTAATAATGTACTAGGAATGATCATCCAAATAAAGAATAATATTTAAAGTATTATAATAATATCTATAAAAATACGTGTTATCTACTGAAAATTTGACATGCTAAATTTGTCACAAAATTTGCCCATCCTAAAATCAAAAGCGTATTGATTGTACACGCTAAATCGAGAAACAAGAACCGTTTACACTTTTAGAGGGAAAAAAAACAACACAATATGATTACATTTATAAGTACATATATGAACACAGTGTAGTTGAAAATGCAAATAAGATCAGGTGCTCGGAAATTTTGTGAAGTGAAGGTGAAACAATTGTGTAAAATTGTGCATTTTGTTGAGTTGTTATTGCAGTCTGCTTTAGGCAGTTGAATAATTTTCATAATATAAATTGAAAATATTTGCTATGTAAACATGAGTGACAGAAAATTTGATTAACATAATATCAAATCAAAGGAAAACCATCAAATTTACGTCATTGAGATATTTGCATCTTCTTGGAAAATCTTAGGTGGGGACTTCTGAAACCAACAAATTTGATGAAGTCGGCGATTGTTAATATAACCATTTGTTTTTGTCGTATGGTTCTTCTCTATGATAGAATGAATGCCTGTATAGGATATAAAACAAACGCCATGATAATTTAATAATAGAAGAGAAACAATTTCTGGTGCAAATCTTAGAAATATATTCATCAAAGTGCACGGCTCCGAAATACAGAAACAATCAATGGAAAGTTGCATGATATAGTGAAACATAATGATAAACAACAATTACCTGTAAAGGACATAAAACAAACGCCTAGATAATTTAATAAAAAAGAGAAACAATTTCTGGTGTACACCTTAGAAATATAATTGAGCCGCGTCACGACAAAACCAACAAAATGGGTTTGCGACCAGCATGGATCCAGACGAGCCTGCGCATCCGCGCTGTCTGACCAGGATCCATGCTGTTCGCTATCAGTTTCTCTACTTGTAATAGAGTTGGTAAGCGAACAACATGGATCCTGATCAGACTGCGCGGATGCGCAGGCTGGTCTGGGTCCATGCTGGTCGCAAACCCATTATGTTGGTTTTGTCGTGACGGGGCTCAATTATTTATCAAAGTGCGCATGTAAAAACTGTGGTCCGGCATGCAAGTTATAGCTAAATGAAATATAAGTAATTAGTAGGATGAAAAGATGATGAAATAAAATAATATAGGAATGATATAGGATAATGGATTGTATATCGGACTGTAGAGAAATATAACATATAGATTACAGACAAATACACAAGATACATGTATATATACAAAATAGAGGACATAACATAAAACGATATTCGTTACGAATTACGACAATGGAATATCGACCACATGACAATAATAGCAAATAAAAGGAAAATTTGACAAAGTTGGCGATTTTTAATCATTTGTTGTTTTTTTCTTCAAAACACCCAAGTGATCTCTTTTCCAGAATTTTGAAGACTGCACATATGAAAACTGTCAGCTCGTGTTGATAGTGGTATTAAAAAGACGTAATTTTTTAGTCATAACTCCGTTCCTTCAAACAAATGTAAGTGTTATATGTCTATGTGGCATCATTTGGAATGTAGTATTTGTAATTAATCAAATACTTTAACAATAAGTCCGTCTATTTGTCCGACTTCAGTGTTCGTACGGTTGCCTGTCGACTTTGGACAGTTAAAGAATTGTATATTTACGCCTGTATTATCATCAATGCCTTCTGCTATATCTCGTCGTTGTTGACTTCCGAAATAACTGTGACCGTCGGCCATAATTATAAGTATCACCGAATACATAACGTCCGGTTTTATCCGGAGTGGCTGGTCAAATAAAATTTCATCGGTATAAATAAAAGCTTTCTGCTTCATATGAGTTTATACAGACACCATCCATTATTAGCAATTCTTGTTCACCTTCCAATACAGTGATTTTTCCTTGACAAGGTTTTTCAAGGTCATATGAACGAAAAATGTTGATTCCCGCCAATTTTACAAATCCGCTTGAAATTTTGAAATTTATACCATGCTGTTCACCCTTCTTGATTACGAAAGGCACATTCGAATCATAAAGAAACTGTTTGATTACTTTATTACTGATGACGTCCCGTCTTGACTCAGTGTTGAATCGGAACCCTTGCGGTGTTTCAAAAGGTTTATCGAGCATGTATTGAAATATTTCCACCTTTTCTTCTGAGGATAGAATATTTTCTTTGGCAACTGTAGAAGAGAACATTTCTTTCGGTATGTTTGTAAATCGTATAAGATATACCAGGTCACCTAGAGTTTTCCTCAGCTCTTCATTGCCTTTACTCTCAATACATAGGTTATCTAATTCATAATTCCCCTTTTGTCGAATTGTTTCTAATGCCCATCTCTTGCATGCCTTGTAAATATCTTTCTCTGGAGCAGACATGCCATCAGATTCGAGTATTTTCCTCAAGCATTCCTCGGAAAGTGAACAAAACCCGGCGGATTCTATAACGTCTGAGCTGTGTTTCATGATAAATTGCAGACATTTCTCTTCAAATTCTTCGTCAGGACAAATTCTACTTGACTCAGTGAGAATACAGCAAACGTTATCGACCGATATCTCAAGAACTCTATGCACCTTCTTTCTAGTTCTACAATTTGGTATTTCTTCGCAGCGTACATAAGTTCCATTGCTGACCCGGATTCTAACTTGCATTGTGTCGTGTACATGAACCTGAAAATGACAACAATGGCATACACATCTCTAGCCTTGTTTGTTGTTCTTGAATTACAATAATGTACAAAAGAAAAGTTAAAATGATACAAACATTTTTTTCAACATGGTACTTGTAATTGCTAAATGACCTTGCTCACATTTACATATGAAAAACACTATTTGTGTTCACTAAAACTCTTCAGAGATTACCAGCGGTCCGGTTAGCTCAATAGGTAGAGCGTTGGAGCGACCCGGGTTCGATTCCCGGACGGCGCAGGTCATTTTCGTTGTGATTGATCATGAAATGCTTTCATTCGCACTGTACCTCTGCTCTGGCCTTGCGAAACTGACGGCAACTAGTACTGGTAAACTGCTTGACAGCCTGCCCAGGAACGATGCGGTGGTTGAACTGTGCTCTCGTGAATTCAATGTTGCTTACTGTTGTGATCTGGAGTGAAAACTACCAACACCACCACCACTCAGAAATAACCATCATCGAGGGTGTTATTTCAGTTCAAGGGTTGCTAATGTTACAGGGTATAATTAATAATGAACTTTTGGCGTAGGTTTGTTAATTTAATATATAATACGAAGAAAAAGCCTAAAAACATAAATACATGATTATAATACAAGTTAATTAAAACATACATAAAATACAACAATACAACAATTGAACGATGTAAATAAGAATTATTTTAAGTAAATGAATTAAATGAAAATAATTTTACCACAGCGTCTCAATAAATAACTTAATAATAAGTTATTTTTAAAAATTTTATTTATAAACTTAAAGAATTTATGTACTAAGTAGAATAGTATATTTTAACTTGTAAGAGAATAAAGACGAAGTGAAGTGAAGAAGGAAAGTTTGCGGGAATTTGGAAGAAAGGAAATGTTAAAAACCAATTTAAAACTTGTTTTTAAAACTTTTTTATGCAACGTACAAAACGATTGGACATACAAAAACAGTTTACAAAATTGCACGAGAAACAGACATAGTTGAATTGTTTTGGCCGTTTTCGTGAATTTCCGCTTATAAGCGTAGTTACGAACCATTGATAAAAAATAGCAAAACGATAACAAAACGCCACGGGACAAACATAATTGACGCATTTCGCGAATTAAGATTCTTTCCGCGAAAAATGACAAAACAGTGCACGGCAAAATAAACAATTAACATAATAAATAAAACAACCCGTAACACTAATATGCACTATTTACTTGTGAGACATTATGCTTTTTGTATATTATACCGAGCCAATATTTTTATGTAATTTTTCACCGCGCCGAGAGCCATTCAGCATAAAGTTTTTTCAGGGGAAAGAACTAGAACATTACGTTTTCTTCAGTCTTTATACATTACTCGCCCCTAGATGCAAACTCCTCACAGTGATTACCTCCCTTGGCAGAATTGTACAGACGTCACATGATGCAAACTCCTCACAGTGATTACCTCCCTTGGCAGAATTGTAATCACTGCCTTCAAAGACGTCACATGATGATGAAAGTCACATGACGTAACGTCGAAATTCAAATGTAAATATCGACCGTTACAAAGAAAATCTAACGTTATTTTTCTCTTTCTGTTTTATTTTTAACTTTTAGTGCCTGCGTTCGATATAGTTTATCAAAAAATTATCGAAAGTATACAAAATAACGAAAATAAATTCAAAAGCTAAAAAATATAAAATATCAAAATATCGTCTCGGTAGAAAATAATCTCATAATTTTTAAAATTATTTCTAAATAATTATATTATTTATTTATTCATTCATAAACATTGTTAAATAAATGAGAGAAAACTTATCTGATAGATAAAAGCAGTAGATAAAACAATTTTTGAAAAAATATAGTATATCAGAAATTCTGATATATCGGGACCTTGGTGGCAGAGATCTACGCCGAAGAATTAAGGGGAGATCACTGTGTGGAGATTGCACATGATGATGAAAGTCACATGACGTAACGTCGAAATTCAAACGTTACATAGAAAATCTTACGTTATTTTTCTCTTTCTGTTTTATTTTTAACTTTTCGTACCTTAATTAGTCCGTTATATTTTATCAAAAAATTATCAAACGGAAAGGGAATAAAGGGATAAAGGAATATTCCAACAATTATCGATACTGAAAAAAATTCTCAAATGGAAGCCTATATGTTCCGGCAACTATATTCCCTCAATAGTGAAGAGTACATCGATTCAAACTATCGTCTGCTTGGGAGATTTTTTATGAATATTTAACCATGCAAATCATTTTCCTCACTTGGGATTCTACAAAGCAATAGTAAGAGCATTACCTCAAACAATCTTTTGTCCGTTTTATTGAGAAACTTCTAGATCACTTCTCTCATCGACAATCGTACGAAGTCTCCCGAGGTGTACCGATTGGTATTTGGGACTCTATTAATATTTATCCGGAGTTTGACGGAAATGGGCGAGAAGATGACTCATAGAAAAAGTTTTCTTTTTGGCTTGCAGCCACGGCTGCAAGCCATTTCATTTGGAAAACTTGTTCCGGTTAGGTGGTTTCCTGCTTACATCTGTTGGTGCATGATTGAACAGGAAACCAGCTGGCCTGCAATCGTGCCAATCGCAACTTTTCGGCCTTTTCCGTCACCTTTCGGATTAATGATAATAGCCGATGTAGTTCCGATTGCAATCGTGACAATTCGGGCGATTCCGTCATACTGCGGAATCAGACGAAGTAATATTACGGAAATCTAAGCTATTTTAGTTACTTCGGTAATCCCAGTTTGTTTATATAAATAGGATTTCTATTTTTACTTGATTTATCGGTTTAAACCGTAATAAATTATAAACGAAATTGTTCCGTTTCAATTGTTTTTCAAGACGCAAAAGTTAGTTTCTTTTATAATTGTTTTTTGTCTGTATTAGTTTTATACAATAGAGAATGGTGACTGTAGTAGTATTCCGTCTCCAAAGGGTGGTCCTGCTTACCAAATCACACATGATCGAGTTATATTTAGATCTACTGAACGCAATTCAACTTCTTGGTGAGGTAATCTAGAAATAGCCCATGCATATCATTAACCTATTTGTGATCGTGTAACATAGTTGATACATGCTTATTAATTGGTACCACGTAACGAAGTATTTTAGTGCATTTACTTGTCTATAAAGCAAAGGAATGATTTCGCTGCGAAAAAGGGGAAATGAAATGTGCACACTTGTTTTCCTTCAGTATCACGTTAGTATTTTTACGATTGATCATTTTCTTTATTAGTTTTATACAATAGAGAATAGATTTCAAATCGTTTTGACAAAAATATTCGGTTTTCCAAAAAAAAAAAAAAAAAAAAAAAAACAACTAAATAAACCCTTTATGATATACAAATACCGTAATTAAAAAAAAAAATGTGATAATAATTGAAACCAAAAAAAAAAAATCCGCTTCGTTCGGTATATGTTGCTTGCACAACTATTTTGTAAAACAAAAGTTATAGCGAACTAGCAACTCGAAGCGGGGCAGAATTTTTATGAAAATGTGTGGATACGACGCAATTCATATTGCTTTATATATCTTTTTTCCTTCAAATCAATTATATACTCGTTTTTAGAGTTCGCCATAAACTTCAAATTGAAACATAATTTTGGATCATTTACTAAACTTTCATTAAAAAGAGATGTTTATTTTTCAAGAAAATAATGATTTTTACGAAATAATACGACGCAGTTGAAAATAAAATATGATACGTACGACGCAGTTGTATTTTGATTGCAGGCTGCATATTGGTTAAACTATTTAAATTATGTGCTAGGTATGCTAAAAACGTCCAACAACATTTCTTGTTTACGACTTAAGTCAAAAGCAGAGGTCACTCATTGGTTTCATAAAAATGGAAATGTAATACAATTCTATTAAGGCTGCATTTTTCGGTCGCATTTTATTACCTATCATAAGCATCTACAAATTCCGAAAAGCTGTATCAAATGCAATATACATTGAAACACGTGATCGCACACCCATATGACAACGTGTTCTAGTGTTGCCTTAGCATGCTTATAAACTTGTTCCCATGAGTTCGAAATGGGAGTGATTACTATTTTTGATACAAAATTCAATATTCCAGTGTAACCTCTCCTGGACCCTGTATTAATCAGGAATGACCTTTTTTTTTAAAAAAGAGAGAAAGAATTACAAATTTTGAAAAGGTCTCTCGCTATCGGGAGAGAGCTATGCGCAAATTGCATGCCTACCTTTGTTACTTGTAATTAGCAATAATTTCCGTCAATTCCGTTATTACTTATGTCTTTTACGTGCCGATTTTATTGTATTCATTTTCTTAATAATCGGTGAGGACAGATGAGATTTATTATTTGAAACTGAACATTAAATTTTTAGAATTATAAATGGTTAAGCTACAATATATTTTTTGCAAGAAGGTTATGCGTTCCGTTTAGTCATTTTATGTTCAGCGACGAGAACTTTACCGCTGATTTTGTCGTATTGCATTTCTTTATCGCCGTTGGGAAAGGTCTACGGAATGTATTTTTTATATTTGCACTTAAGTATCATTCTTCTCCATCAAAAAACTTTAAATTTTCAAAATCGAGTTACATAATATTATGATACAACTACAAATTATTTTGTAAAGAAGGTGTCCGTTTTGCAAAGGTATTTTTACGCTGTGCACCGATACATTTGATACAGATATAGGCAGACATGATCTTTCAACAGTATTGTAGAAGTTTTCACAATATCACGGATGTTATATAAATCCGTGACAATATTGAACAGAAAATTTAGGTCAGATTATCGCACCGAATTTTCAACAGACTAGAGACATGACATCTTAACATACTTTCATACTAAAGTGTGATTTTTATTTGATAATGAATTGCCTGAAAACTTAAAGATATACTATGCTCAAATTTGATATCAAAAAATAATGATATTTGCTACATAGTCTCTTTGTAAATATGAAATGAACATGTTTTGACTTCACACAAAGTTGATTTACATGTTTAACACTCTACACACTATAGGTCGTCAAAATATGAATATATAGTGTCGTTAAAAAACTGGCAGTTTTTTTTTAAGAAAAGACCAACTTTACTTGTCCTATAATAGAGAACGTGACTTCCAATGCATAGTTTTATTCATTTTCTATTCAAATTAGACATATTCAGTACGAATTGCATAGGTTTTAATAAATTTCTTTGATGAAAATATTTAACTCAAAGATGAGCATAGTATATCTTTAAACAAAAGTTTTCTGAAAATGACTTCACAGAGGATTACCCCCTGTTTACATTGAAAATTTCTCTGTTAGTCATACCGAAATAAGAAATTTAAATGTTATTCTCTTTATAAATAATTCAAATATTTATAATCTTAAAACTTCACGCCAGAAGTTAATAAAAATATGCTTATTTGTACAGCTGACGTTAACAAATTTTGTTGAAAAAACAAATCAGACAGGTGTGTCCGACCGAGGCCGAGCTGTTTATGTTTACTGAATTCAAATCACTTGAACTCAACTGCTATGAATTCGAAAACCACCAGGGACTTTTTATTCTTTCATGTGGAAAACCTATCAAGCTAGTTTCAAAATATCGATGGTTCTCTGCAGGTGCAGCATTTTGCCTGAAATAATGCCCAAAAGCGCACCTGAGGTCCTCGTCCCTAGTAAAGCTCACGTGTAGAGTGAAAGTTTGAAAGAAACCACAAAAAAGCAGTCATTACTCAGAACATGCAGAACCACAGTTAACTAAGAGCGTAGCTAGCCAAAATGAATTCAAGTTAATAGATTTCTACATTTTTTTGCGAAAAAAAAATTAGGTATAATATTGAACATACAGGAAAATATAAGAAATTATTTCAGATATTATGATCAATTAGGTAAAATGTTCATGTTTAACTGAAAAGTAGCTTCCGCAATGTAAACTTTCAAATTATATGTTATATTGGACATGACACAATGTATTCTTAATAATCAAAAGCAACAGAACATTGCTATACACCGCAAATGATCTGGGGGGTTTTTATCTAGCGCAAGTTATTATTCCATAAAAAAGAAATACATTGCCTAAATTATCCCTGTTGAAAAGACTGCCAAAAATACAACTGCGTCGTATCATATTTCATTTTCAACTGCGTCGTATCATTTCGTAAAAATCATTATTTTCTTAGAAAATAAACATCTCTTTTTAATAAAATTTCAGTATATGATGCAAAATCATATTTCAAAGTTTATGGTGAACTCGAAAACAAATATATAATTGATTTGAAGGAAAAAAACGATAGATAAAGCAATATGAACTGCGTCGTATCCACACATTTTCATAAAAAATTCTGCCCGCTTCGAGTTGCAAGTTCGTTATAACTTTTGTTTTACAAAATAGTTGTGCAAGCAACATATACCGAACGAAGCGGAAAATAGTGTAGCGTGTTAATATATATATCTGGTTTTCAGTCATTTCCAACAAAAAGAGAAATAAACAAAAACATACGTTTTTCGTTCCAAGATGGCGGCGTTTGTTTACATTTTGTAGGATACGACGCAGTTTTGATTCCCAGCCCTGAATTCGTTTGACTGCCACTTAAATTTTGTGCATTGTCTAAATTAAGAAGAAACAAGAGTGAAAAAAACAGAAAATAAGTTTCACTGCAGTGAAAAATAGTTTTTTACAGTGAAACAATGGAACATGAAAATACGCATTTTATTTCATCAATATTTCTCAATATTTCATTATATAAGTATATGTTTAATATTGTTATATTTATTTGTCATTTGACAGTGTATCTTCATGCAAAAATATGGTACGTAATAATAAAATGTACTGAACTACTTCCAAAAATAAAAGTTCTGTTACAGCAATATTTAGTGAACTTAAATCTGGCACTGGTACTGGTAATGATACAGTATAAAGTGGAAAGTACTGGTACTGAAGAACTATATGCTTGTTACAGCAGTACTGAACTTAAGTCAAGTACTGGTTCTGATACAGTAGAAAGTGGCAAGTGCGCGATTTGTCTAATTGTCACAGGGGGAGAAAAAGTTCAGCCTGACCGGGACTCGAACCCGGAACCCTCGGAATACCGTACCGCGACTTTACCGACTGAAATATCCGACCGCTTACACATTATCTCCCTTTATTAGTCGTGGCATAATAATCTTAGTTCATAGCCTACTTTTTCATTTCTCATAATCATACATTTAGTAATGTACATATCCTAGACAAAGCATTAAGGAAAATAAATCCTGCCATAATTCTAAGTGGTCCGGAAAATGCTTAACGTTTAGCTTAACTAAACAATAAGATAAAAAGTAGTTCAAATGTACCAACTATGTAACTGAGTCAATGACTAAGATATTCCGCATCTTGAAATTCATTACTAAATTTATGTAATTGACTATTCATCATTTGGACTCGCACGTGTCCATTGTTACTGACGCGAAATCAAAAGGAAGACAACAAACTACATATATAGCCTTTAATAAGAAATACTCAACTGGCCTAGTTATAGACCTTTGCATGAAACAAATAAAGCTCATGTGGAAATATTTCCACCAATCAAAAACAATTAGACTGGTAATCACCGTATTATAAAAAAGCAAGTTTTTTTTATTGAAATTTTACAATCAATTTTCTTTTTCCAATTAAGCATACTGGATGTCGACAAAAAGGTGAGCCTTGCATTCTTATTATTATTTCAGTTAGTTTAACTTCCTATATCTAATAAAAAAAATCTGCAGAATTATCTTTTTCCTGTAAAAATGTCAATAAACGGTGTTGAAAAAATATAAGAGCAATGGAAAAGCAAGTAAAAGCAAATTGATGCTAGATAAAGAACTATCTTTACATTACTTTGTTTAAACGGAATGCAGTTTTTTTTTCATGGTATTTGATATCATAAAAATAGTTCATAAGAATATCTTTATGAAAGCGCTACCGAGAAAACTGAGTTTGTTATTAAAAATAAAAATATCTTTAAGCAGTATGCCATATAGTTGCATGGAAATTTTCTCGAAACTTTTTGAATGTTTTTAAAAAGGAAAATATTGTCAAGTAAACTTTATATTACATATTGCAAACTGCGATCTGCGAAAATTAGCTCTTACTGCATTAGTCACGCAATAGAAATATGTTGATAAATACTGTAAAATCAATCATTAACTGCTTAGAAGATGTTAATTATTTTTTGAATTGTGAATATTTTTACTTTGCTCAAAATCTTAATGCATTTTTCTCAAGGTCGATTTTTTAAAATGTTATTGGCTCATCTGGAGGTAATACACGCCTTTCATTTGGACTTGCGCCTATATTTCCTACATGGGATTCATATGCACTTTCCCATATACAATCTAAATGGGACCTGTATCTATAACAAATTATGAGAGTGCCTACATTGGACACGTTAACCTGTATGGATCAACCAACTATGGTCCCATATGGGTTCTTTATGTGCAAACCTATATGGATTTTTTCCAGTTGTACCCGATAAGGGAAAACATGTATATTGGTCCAAAAATTACCATCCCATATAGGATTGCATAGATATAGCCCATATATTGGTCCCTTACGTTTGCCAGGTGGTCAATGCATACTTTACCTTACTTTACCCGTCGGACGCCAAATGTCACAGGGTGAGAAAAAAGTGAAGCCTGACCGGGACTCGAACTAGGACCCTCGGAATACCGTACCGCGGTTCTACCAAACAAGCTATCCGACCGCTTACACATCTTCTCCCCTAAATAGTGAACAATTCTGAGCAATGACATAAGTAAACTAGATTTACATAATTGCAATGTCGAGACACTATAACCATTGTCGTTACTTCTTTGCTGTTTTAAATAAATGTAAACTTGTATATTTAAACAGTATTTTATTTACAGCATGGCTGTACATGGTAGAAATCTTCCAGACAAACCATTTTCAAATCTGTCAAAGAACCATGATGACGATTCAAACATCTTTTGTAATCCATGCGAGCAAATCGGCATCAAGGCACCGGGTTTTGGGATCTGTATGAGTTGCAAGGAACATTTGTGCGAACCTTGTTTCGACAGCCACAAGAAACGCTCACGGTTTCATATGCTTTTGGATAAGTTTAGTATACCTAAAACATTTCATGCCCAGCTTAAACAGACCAAGGATGATGAATTCACAACTCCCTGCTTTACTCACAAGAAAGAAAAGATAAAGTTTTACTGCCATGATCATGATGAACTTCTGTGTAGTGTTTGTACTACCCTTGATCATCCACGGAATTCTTGCAAGGTCAATTACATACCTGACGTATCAGGCCAGAGTCTGAATAGCAAGAACTTAGTAGAAATCCTTGAAGCAATGGACGAAGTGATTGAGAAATGTAAAGATATATCCAGTGATGTCAAGAAAAAGACAAACATATCCAACGAAGCTTTGACAGACGTCTTGACTGAAATAAAAGTGTTCAGGTTAAAAATTAATCAAAGATTAGATGAAATCGAAAGGGAAGCTGAGAAAAAGATGCAAGTAATAAAACTGAAGAACGATTCTAATCTAAAAAGAATGGAAATCATATGTAACAATGTGAAAATGAAGTTGACAGAATCAGTTGACTTATTAAAACAACTCAACGACTCTAAACAAGCTGATAAGCTCTTCGTCGAACTAAAAACAGCAGGGAAACTAGTTAAAGATAGCAAGAAGACGTTGTTACAATTTCGTTCCCATAAAGACATCCGGGAGTACCATTTTCAGCCCAATCAAGAGTTACTAGATAGTATCCAAAAAGAAAATGCCATCGGAAAGATAACATCTGTTTTTCATCAAGAAACAATAGATATCAAGACATCCCAAGATAAATATAAATGCTGGGTAACGGGAATGTCTTTTCTTACGCATTCCAAATTCATCCTTGCAGACTCTGGTAATGTTTCGATTAAGTTAGTTGACTTAGTCTCAAATTCCACGATTCATCATCTAAAATTAGAAACCGCGCCTTGGGACGTCACCTGTGTAACATCAGAACAAGCAATTTTCACGCTGCCAAACGAAAAGTCAATTCAATTTGTATCTACTTCTTCAAATAAACTTTCACTGAAACAAAAACTAAAGGTTGATGGGGAGTGTTATGGCATAAGTCATTGCCAAGATAAACTTATCGTTACATTCTGCTACCCTGGTAGAGTCAAAATTCTCAATATGAAAGGTAAAATACTGTCTGAAATGAAAGCAAGGTTTGGGCATATTGGGCATATTTTCAATCTTCCATTTTATGTGACATCCAACAGCCAGAATATATTTGTATCTGACGCCGGGAAGCAATCAGTTTTAAGGTTTAACTGGAATGGTGAGAAAACCGGCTCTTATAATGACCTGGGAAGCTGCAGAGGTTTAAGTCTCTCACCAGATGGCGCTTTATTTGTTTGCAACCATGGCAGTGATGATATTCATCACGTATCACCGGATTTCAAAAGCGGTTTAGCCATCGTGAAGTCTTTGGAAATGCCCATTGTTGTATGCTGGAGTGAAACAAGCAGGACATTTTACGTCAGTAACGATAGCACGAAACACAATTTGAACTCGATCCAAAGCTTCAAAATGGTCGAAACAAGCTAATTATAGATTATCATATTTATTTATTATGAACGATAGAAAGTGGATCTTTAAACGTCTGTTTACATGCTACAAGGGTCCGTGCTCGAGTAGCTATAATCGTTGGCTTCAAACCACTTGCCCCGCAACCGCTGTATGTTCGAATCCCGCCAGGGAATTCGAATTACTAGTACTAGTATTTCATGTTAGGAAGCTATCCAGCTAGATTACGAAACATCGGTGGTTTTATATTCGGGTGCCAACTCCTGCCTGAAATAAAACACAGAGGGGCACCTGAGGTCTTCCTCCGCCGGTAAAGCTGCAAAGTCGCCAGATGACCTATACTGTGTTGGTACTAGGTAAAACCCAATGAAAATAATAATAATACATGACTCAAAATGATAGGAAATTAGGTTGCTATTTTATTGAAAGAGAGTATTGAAGTTCTGGTATAACATACACTATTGTACATCTTGCATTTTTAAACTTAATGAATTGTACTTTTACAATAGAATCTCAATCATACAAATTTAATTGTGTCTTTGCTATAAACCAATTTTTCTTCTATTTGTCTGATAGAGGACATGGATTTTTAAACAAAAACGAATTACATTTTGCTATTAAATTTGTATGACAAAAATCAGTATTACGACTGTTTGTTTGTTTATTTGTTTCTTTCTTTCTTTCTGTCGTTCTTCCTTCTTTTCTTTCTTTCTTTCTTTCTTTCTTTCTTTCTAACTTTCTTATCGCGAAGAAAATGAAAAAAAAAATCATTTCAGTTCATTTCTCCACGGTGCAATAGTTGTTCGTTATCATATACTGCTTTACCACTTTCGATTTTAACACATTTTCAGGGCATGATTGGTAACATGTCCGGGGTACTCTCATGCAGTGCCTGAAAGGGTAGATGGACCCTCATTAAACTTAGACAACAACAACTACCCACTTACATTATTGAACAATCTTTAATTTACAGTTAGCCAAAAGGTGAAAATGAAAAAAAAAATTAACATGACGTGGGAATGTAGAATTGTACATGAGCCGTGTCACGACAAAACCAACATAATGGGTTTGCGACCAGCAGTCTGATCAGGATCCATGCTGTTCGCTATCAGTTTCTCTACTAGTAATAGGGTTTGTAAGCGAACATCATGGATTCTGATCAGACTGCGCGGATGCGCAGGCTGGTCTGGATCCATGCTGGTCGCAAACCCATTATGTTGGTTTTGTCATGGCGCGGCTCAAATGATTATCGAACGCACATAACGCATGACATACATATCAATTCTACTTAAAATAGTAAAATAATATTTTCTTCCAGAATATATTTTGTTTGCGTACAATATGTGTTACATAATTTACAGAAACATCCCGTATTACATCTCTTCCAAGAAATCGACCATGTGATTATGCAATCAATATGTAATTTCACTGTTGATAAATTTTATAAAAAAATTATCATAAGATATACATGTAACTTCATACCCTTTAAAAATACAGGAAGAAAAGATAAAAAAAATTAATATTTGATGCATTTGTCAAGACAATAGCGTTAGTAATGGTAAAAGCCCTTTGTTACGCACATAATGCACATACATATCAGCCACTTGACATAATTTTAAAAACAATCGAGTAGATACAGAGCATTGCTTTTCATTTCATTTCTTTGTTAGGAAGAAAACCGGATTTGTGACAAATAAATGGAAGTTTATAATCAAGTTTCAGTTTCATATGGGACATTAAAAGATCGAATATCAATTGGACACCATTATTATGAATGATAAAAACGCAGTTATTGCCCGTCCCGTTCAGTTTTCATGTTTTTAGCTCCACCTTTCCAAGAAATAAAGTTGAGCTATTGCCATTGTGTTAGCGTCGGCGTTGGTTAACCTTTTAAATAAAGTCAAATTTCTCAGAAACAATAAAAGCTATCCACTTTAAATTTAAACTAGACATGTGTTATTGTAATGAAATGACGTCATTTTAAAAGAGCAGATAATCCTTAAAAAGTTGCAAAGTTATATCCCCTTTTCAACTTAGATTTTAGCCTTTGTTTTTGCGTTTACTTTCATTTCATTTCATTTTCTCAGTAACTATCGAAGTAATTCACTTCAAAATTTATATACATGCATGTCCACTGTCAAAACATGACACCATTTCAGAAGGGCAGATAATTCTAAAAACATTTTAGCAAAACAATGTCCCTTTTTTATTTATTTCTTCTTCTAAGGTCAATTTCTCAAAAATTGTTTAAAGTTAATCACATGAATCTTGGAACAAATTTTCAGTTTTCAAATTGGCATGCATTTTGAAAGAACAGGAAACTGTTTAATTTATTTTTTTCTCTGAGTTATGCCCCTTTTGACTTGTTTTTACTTTTTTGTAAAGGTAAATTTCTCAAAAGGTTATCAAAGATATTCACTTTAAATATGGAGCATTTGTTAACAATCAAATTTAAAATTCAACATTTATAAGAGGGGATAATCCTGAAAGCCTTTTTGGCTTTGTTATTTCCCTTGTTAAACAGAATAAAGTAAAGAAACATCCCATGAATACGGATGTACTGGAGGGACATATATTATCTATTTCATAATAATTGTCAGTTATCATTATTTAATTGCGTATAATCATGTACCAGCGTTTCACATTGCAAGTATTAATTAATATGACGTTACGGCGCGATTTATTGACGTTGCAATTTTGACGTCAAAATACGTTACAAAAGAGCCCTCAAATTTGACAAATTGAAAAAAAAAAGATACTGAAATTAACAAAAACCTGCTTGTGACATATATTTGTTTCAAATGCTTAAGTTGCGGTCTCACTTACTCCCGGCAGAGCTCAGGACCACCCCGGTAAGTTACTGGAATGATCCGGGACGATCCGGGGTGAAATTATTGTTGTGGTCACACTTACCCCGGCAGCACTACGGTAATTCCCAACTTACCACCCAAGATGCGCTCCGGAACATCCAGGCAGAGCCCAGGTGAAGCTACGGTTCATGCCGATGCTTCCACGGTCGTTCCCGTATGACACCGGTAGAGCCCCGGTTTACCCAGGCAGAGCCCAGAACGATCCCTGCAGAGCCCCGATAGAACGCCGGGGGATTAAAAACGCACGAAAATGAATACGTTGATACATACTTTTTACTTAATATAATATCTATTACTATTGTTCCTGAATAGTAATTCATGATGATTTTCTGAATAATCCTTATGCAAGACTGGACAGAAGGGACATGGTTTGAAATAGTTCTGGCTTCCAAAACTTTATAAGCCGCCCTTTAACATTTTTGTTTTTCATCTGATGCGGCATTCACGTCATGTCATAGTATATAAACGGGTACGCTGAAGACCTTAAGCTAGGTTTGAAAGGTTTTAATACAAACATCTGCAATCATCGCAAATTGTCGTGATTTTTTTTTTTAATGAACAGTGCTCTACCGGTATCAAACGTAGCTCCATCGTCATCCTCCAGGGCTCTGTCGGTATCCTCCGGGGCTCTGCTATCATTCACTGTGGTTCTACAGGCATTCACCGAGGCTCTACCTTAGTTCTACCGACTATATCATACCCCGGATCAACCCCGGTTTGTGCCGACAGAGCTACGGTGCTTCACATGTGTAATCCCGGCAGAACTAGGGATGAAGCCGACAAAGCTACTTCCCAGATCACCGCGGTGATATTAAATATTTTATTCCATCCGGGGTCGAATGCTGGATGTTCCCAATTGTGTACATCCGGTCTTACTGACGATATTTGAGAGACCGGTGTGTATACAATGGGAAGATCCCGGATCATCCCGGACATTGCCGGCAGAGTTTTGGATGTACTCTGGTTGTACCCGGTCGTTCCCGGATCACCCCGGACGTCTTCCAGGACTCTGCAGGGATGTAAATGAGACTGAAGCTTTAAGTTTTATCAATATCAAAATTTGGGCCGATTTTCACTATATTAATTTTGTACATACTAGTTTGTCCCGTAGTATTTTTTTCAAAACATACACGATATGAACATTAAATTTTGTGCCTGTAAACTGGGGGACATATATTGGTATAATTTGAAAAATCACTCGCGACAATAGCAATAATAAATATGCATTTTCAGACATTCGAGGCGTTTAGAGCAGCACACCTCTACAGGTACGGATCCAATAGTTTGTGTATGGGGCGGTTTAGGTTTTACATAACCTTCATCCCTAATGAGGGGTCTTGAGGGACCTCCACTAGGAACAAAAACAAAACCGACTTCTGGTGCATTTTATGTTCACGTTTCAACATTTTCACTTTTACTCATTACCGAATACCAATCTGACTGATTATGTTTAATATACGTTTTTCATCCTACATGTATTATGAATTTATTTTTGAAAAGCTGATTAGTAAAAATTTTGCATTTATGTTTTGAGGGTCTCTTTCCTGTTCTCATTTAATTACTCCGTCTCATGTAGATGCTTAAAATATGCACCTATATATTTATTTCCCAATTTATCTTGTCCCAGATTGTTTTAAGTCGTAATGTTATTTATGTTTTGAATTTTTGAATATTTATAATCATAAATATGAATGATTTAAAAAGCAAAGTACGTATGTAAAGAAAAGAACCATTAAGATGAAAAAAGTCTGTGGCTTTGTACAAGTTTCGAACTTACGCACTATCAAATAGCTCAAAGCTAGCGACATTTCATGAAGAAAACATATGTTCTTCTTTATTTTTATCCACGAAACAACAAAAGGATGAGTGTCAAGTTAGCACAGTGGTTCTGCCGACGAATCAACCGAAGCATTTCCGCCGACAGAGATCATGCTGCTTTAGGCTCAGATGAAAGATCAGAATTGTATAGATACATTAATCCACCATGCTATGGCTCACCCCGTCATATTATTGTAAATTTTCAATATATATAGCTAGTAACTTAAGTGAGGTATTTATAGATATTATGAATTGAAGCGTTTCAAATCTATTTTTAAACATGACAAGTTTGGACTCGATTAATCATTTTTCAACCTACATGTATTACCCACAATATTTTTGTTTCTTTATTTCAGTTGTTATCATAAGGACCTTTTTCGACAAACCAGTCCCCGAGGAACCACCAAGCCAGCCCTTAACGATAATTAATTGGCCCCGTTGTATCACAATTAGTGGTCATTAACCTATGTAAGTTAGTGAGCATCATAAATCTGTAATTTTACGAACACCTAACAACAAATATGGCGCGCTCCATTGAAAAAGATAATTTACAAGATATCCGTAAATTTATCAAACAAGTTACTGATTTTGAAGTAAGGAATAACATGCATTAATGAAATAACATAGTCTTATATTTATTTTGTATTTTTGGTTGACCAGGTGTTGCTTTTAAACGTAAAATTACGCTTCGGAATAATTTTTTTTATTCGTCCCACTCATTATTCGCACGGGGGACGGAATAACAAACGATTCACCCTCTTGAAAAATTGAAAAACTTATTTTGACTTCCCCGTATGACATTTCTAATTAATTGCATAACCCGATACGAAGGTAGACAAAACTTATGAACCAGTAAGTCCGTACATGTACATTTTATAGATCTGTCTAGAGTCAGTGTACCCGAAGCCGTACACTTTCTTAAGTAAAAATAAGAAAATTATCTTATAGTTAAAAATTCTTCTTATAATAGATAATATGAAATTAGGCAAAGCCTATAAACGGGGAAGTCGTTAAAAAAAGTCCTTTCATTCTTTCCGTTTTAAAGGTGTCATTCGGTATTACATGCACCGCTTCCCTTTTCACTCGGAACACTCGACGATTATTATTGATCCGAAAAGTTGAGATTTGTTCCGTTATCGGAATACCCCGCCTATTATCATTGATTTACATTGTAAATGGCGGCGCCCGACTAGAACTGACACTGAAAATTTCATTGATAGGTATAGAATTCTATATATTTTTAATTGTTTTTTTATTTGATTTTCTTTTAAATATACACGTGTAATCTATAGCCGGGCAAGCCAAAGCCCGGACCCGCTTCGCGGGCCCGGTCTTTGACTTCCCCGTATTATTTTGAAAATTACATCCTTTGCCCATAAAAACTGATTACCGAAACATTTCTATCTTAAGTAGGTCATACTTCTAGGCGCAGTTGATTTTAAGCAACAGGAATGGGCCAAATATGATAAATAGTGGACTCGGTTCCGCACACAAGGCCATTTTTATACTGAATGGTTATTTTACATCTTAAACATGTTTTATAAACTATTTAACATCTGTAAGTCCAGATAAGTTATATTTCTTTGCAAATTTTCAGGACTTCAAATAAATTTAATGCACATTCTTACTACAGTATACAAACATTTATTTCCAAGCATAGTAGCACACAGGAAACATGTAACAGCAATTGAAATATACTTTTTACCACTTGTAGGTAGTAAAGACAGACATAAAACATTATATTATTGAAGTTTTTTTCATCTGTTTAGTTATGATTTGTTGGATTAAGAGTTTGGTATCATTTTAAACAAAACAATCAAGGTGAAATGACTTGACATTTGGTAGTTGGGAGAAGTTAATTCATGTGCATATATTTCATAACTAACAGCAAATTTGCCATAACAAAAACATACATTTCTTTTCAAATATATATTTTATAATGATCTTAACATTAAAATAGAAATTAGCATGGTTTAATTGCTGAATAAGTTGTTTTTATGTGTGACATACACAGCCATGTACATGTATTTACATTTTCGTCTGCACTGTCTAGGGAGAGGCTGGGGTACAAGATCCCAGATTATGTCATATCCTGTTGAAAACATGCCAGTTCAGTGAAACACAAATGAAAACTAAATAAATTCATTTGATTATTTTAAGAAAAAATGAAAAATGGGAAAGTGTGCGGGACCGGGTCCTGTGCGGAACCGGGTACACTGACTCTACTTTTCTTTTCTCATTTAAAAAAGCTACCAATGTTACATTTATTTCCATGAAAATTTCAGTGTTCAACTGTCTCCTCTATGATCATTCCTTGGACCAAAAGATCAGGTTGTTCCATTCTGATCTTTTTAATTATTTGGCCGATTATCTTGACCCTCAAATACCGTTTCGCGGCTCTACCAGCCAGCTATCAAGCTACTTAGTGACTAAGAATCCGGGTCAGCTCGGCCCTAAAACATACTCGGCCCCCGAGTCAGCTCGGCCCTATTCCAACTCGGCAAGGGTCAACTCGGCCCACTTTTAAAAATGGGTAAAGGTTATCAAAGGACTCCTATTGTCACGAGCTATTATTATCAATCAATGTGTATGTTAAAGATACCGATTAATTAGGTGATAATTATGATTGACTCATTCATTCAAATTTGATTAGAAGCTTATGCTATTAAGTAAACACGTTTTTGTTTCATATTTTTTTGAAAATTACTTTACAAATGAAATGCATCTAAGGAAACATAATTTTATTATATCTTTATTCACAGGCACAAGTATCGGACCTGGGAAAAAAAAATATGAAGTATTTTTATCAATCTGTTCATATTTTTCTTCCCAGGTTCGATAATCATGCCTGTGTCTATATTAATTTTATCGAATTTGCAAGACAAATAAATAACTTTTTTTTCTAAATATACTTTATTTCAGCAGAGGTACAATTTACGTATAATTATATAATAAAAATAAGATATTTCTTATTATTCATTTACCTTAACAACATGCAAAGCAAAGTAAATACGTTACTGGTTGGGGACCACCAAATCTGGACAACCACCAAACCCGGACGGCCCCGAAAATGCTTAATTTAGTATTTTCTTTGTTCATTGGTTGTCAGTCACTTTTTTATCAACAATAAATGCATGTTTTTTCTAAAATTAAGTAAATAAATTTATTTCAACCTCCGTAAATGGTAATATTTTAATGTCTATTTCAAGAATGTTGAAGTTGAAATTCGGGGGTCGAGAAAGCAATGCCTGACCTCATATACCAGCTATAATCATTTGCAGAGTAAACAATAGAATATCCAAAACTTCAGCATTTGTTGCTGAAATATTGTTTATCATGTTAAAAATCAAAAATCAAAACACCCAAGCTTTTACCGGAATTAAACCTCGTCATGTAAATATGTGTCCGGACACATGGTACTGTAGTGTAGACTATTTAGGTAATTTTGATACCCTCCTTGTGGAGCCTCAGATATTAGTGTCAATACAATAAAAAATAAACAATTTAGTTTGTTAGTTAGGAGAAGAACCTAGCTGCACTGTGTCTAATTTTTTGGTCTCTAGGTTAAAAATTATGAAATTTGTATGAAATAATGTTCCAAAAGTGTCCGGTTGATGGTCTCCGACCAGTATAGGCCTACAGGTATATTTTTGTAAAGTGGGCCGAGTTGACCCGTGCCGAGTTGGTATAGGGCCGAGTTGACTCTTTTCCGTGACTAACTGACTTACACATCATCTCCCTTAGATAGTGAACCGTTGATCTTAACCATTACATAGTCCCTGTTACAATGAAATTTGTCCTCAAATTTCTCTGGGTCCCAGAGCAATGCTAATTGAACTCAGAGTTATATGCAAACATGGTCCCCCCCACCCCCACACACACACTGGCCACCAAATGTCATGGATATACGTGTATGCAAGTTCTCACTTTACTTTGGAGAAGCAACCTGTTATTATATGGTTGGCACACAGTAATAGAAATAAGGGTTCAGAGAAGAAACAATAGCTCTTGCTATAATATTATCATTTCTTGTGCTTTTTAGCTCGACTATTCGATAAGAATAAGTAGAGCTATTGCAGTCACCCGAGCGTCGGCGTCGGCGTAACCACTTATGTAAAAGTTTTTGTAATAGTTAAAATATTTTCAAAGTCCATTGACATATGGCTTTGAAACTTTGCACACTTGTTCACCATCATGACCCCAACCTGTAGACAGGAGAAGGTAACTCTATCAAGCATTTTGACAGAATTATGCCCCTTTTTAGCTCGACCATTCGATAAGAATAAGTAGAGCTATTGTAGTCACCGTGGCGTCCGCGTCGGCGTCGGCGTAACCACTTATGTTAAAGTTTTTGTAATAGTTTAAATATTTTCAAAGTCCATTGACATATGGCTTTGAAACTTTGCACACTTGTTCACCATCATGACCCCAACCTGTAGACAGGAGTAAGGTAACTGTATCAAGCATTTTGACAGAATTATGCCCCTTTTTCGACTTAGAATTTTACGTTAAAGTTTTTTGTAATAGTTCAAATATTTTCAAAGTCCATTGACATATGGCTTTGAAACTTTGCACACTTGTTCACCATCATGACCCCGGACCTGTAGACAGGTGGAGGTAACTGTATCAAGCATTTTGACAGAATTATGCCCCTTTTAGCTCGACTATTCGATAAGAATAAGTAGAGCTATTGTAGTCACCCGAGCGTCGGCGTCGGTGTAACCACTTATGTTAAAGTTTTTGTAATAGTTCAAATATTTTCAAAGTCCATTGACATATGGCTTTGAAACTTTGCTCACTTGTTCACCATCATGGCCCCAACCTGTAGACAGGAGGAGGTAACTCTATCAATCATTTTGACAGAATTATGCCCCTTTTTATGCCACCGCAGCATCTGCGATGCGGTGGCATATAGCGATTCACCTGTGTGTGTGTGTGTTTGTTTGTGTGTGTGTGTGTGTGTGTGTGTTATATAGATTATATAGTGAACTTAAAAAATCTTCTTGTGAAAAACCAGTAGTCCAATTTCAACCAAACTTGGCAGGATTGATCCTTGGGTGAAGGGCTTCCAAAGTTGTTCAAAGAATTTCATTCCATGCAGAAATCTGGTTGCCATGGCAACCAAAAGGAATTATAAGAACAAATTTAAAAAATCTTCTTGTAAAGACCCAAAAGGCCTAGAGCTTAGATATTTTGCATAAGGCATTGTCTGGTAGACCTCTACCAAGATTGTTCAAATTATAGCCCTGGGCGTCAAAATCGGCCCCGCCCCGGGGTCATTGATTTTCACTATATGTACATATAGTAAAACTTAAAATACCTTATTGTAAAGACCCAAATAGCCTAGAGCTTAGATATTTTGCATAAGGCATTGTCTGGTAGACCTCTACCAACATTGTTCAAATTATAGCCCTGGGGTCAAAATAGGCCCCGCCCCGGGTCATTGTTATATAGATTATATAGTGAACGTAAAAAAAATCTTCTTGTGAAAAAACCAATAGTCCAATTTCAACCAAACTTGGCAGGATTGATCCTTGGTGAAGGGCTTCCAAAGTTGTTCAAAGAATTTTTCATTCCATGCAGAAATCTGGTTGCCATGGCAAACCAAAAGGAATTATAAGAATAAATTTAAAAAATCTTCTTTTAAAGACCCAAAAGGCCTAGAGCTTAGATATTTTGCATAAGGCATTGTCTGGTAGACCTCTCTACCAAGATTGTTCAAATTATAGCCCTGGGGTCAAAATCGGCGCCGCCCGGGGGTCATGATTTTCACTATATGTACATATTAGTAAAAAAACTTAAAATACCTTATTGTAAAGGAACCCAAATAGCCTAGAGCTTAGATATTTTGCATAAGGCATTGCCTGGTAGACCTCTACCAAGATTGTTCAAATTATAGCCCTAGGGTCAAAATCGGCCCCGCCCCGGGGGTCATTGATTTTCACTATATGTACATATAGTTAAAAACTTTAAATACCTACTTGTAAAGACCCAAAAGGCCTAGAGCATAAGGCATTGTGTTGTAGGGACCTCTACCCAGATTGTTCAAATTTATAGCCCTGGGGTCAAAATCGGCCCTACCCCGGGGGTCATTGTTTTCGTTATATGTATATAGTAAAAACTTTAAAAAAAATTTCTTCTAGCAATTGACAAATTGCTAGAGGTTAGATATTTTGCATGAAACATTGTGTAGTGAACCTCTAGCAAGATTGTTCAAATTATAGCCCTGGGTCAAAATTGCCCCCCCCCGGGGGTCATTGATTTTCAATATATACATATAGTAAAAAATAAAAAAATCTTATTGTCTGTAGGTACAAGGTACAAGGCTTCAAAAACTTAACATACCTTTCTTGTAAATTGCCCAAAAGGCCTAGAGCTTAGGTATTAATGCGGTTGTGCAAAGCATTTTTTCTCTCAAATGCAATCTTGTTCAACTTAGAATTTACGTTAAAGTTTTTTTGTAATACCTCAATATTTTTCAAAAGTCCCATTGACATATGGCTTTGAAACTTTGCACACTTGTTCACCATCATGACCCCAACCTGTAGACAGGAGGAGGTAACTCTATCAAGCATTTTGACAGAATTATGCGCCTTTTTCGACTTAGAATTTACGTTAAAGTTTTTGTAATACCTCAAATATTTTCAAAATTCATTGACATATGGCTTTGAAAATTTGCACACTTGTTCACCATCATTGACCCCCAACCTGAAGACCGCAGGAGAAAAACTCTATCAATAGGCATTTTGACAGAATTATCCCCTTTTTTCGACTTAAAATTTACCGCGTTAAATTTTTGTAATAGTTCAATATTTTTAAAGGTCCCATTGACATATGGTTTTGAAAAAAACTTTTGCACACTTTGTTCACCACATGGGACCCCAAAACCTGTAAAAAACAGGAGGAGGGTAAAACCTGTAAATCAAGCATTTTTTTACTATTAAAGCACTTAAGATAGTCGAGCTTGCTTGTCCTTACCGACAGCCTTTTTTATAATTCCCGCAAAGTACATACATGAAAAATCAAAGGAATTCATGTTTATAATGCTTTATAACATTAAATATACCTGTAATTATATAGTTGGCACACAATTATAGAATATAAGGGTACAGAGAAGAAAACAACAGCTCTCCCTATAAGATTCTGATATCTTGTGCGCATGTGTTAAGGTAAGCGTGACCGAATTCAAAAATGAAGTGATGAAGCTCGTCAACATGTTACAGGTCCAAGGAAGATATTACCAGATACTACTGCAGTAGTATTGGTTGAATAATGACATGAATAATTGAAATTGTGATGAAAGTAGAATGATACACAGAATATGGGTATGGGTGTGAAATACAGTTTTTTCTAGGAAAGACTAAAATCTCCCTGTGACATACATATACACATGTCCAGTGTTCGCGTTTACTTAGTAAACATATCAATTTACTCTCTAAAATTTCCAGGGAGGAAAGAAAAAAAGGGCCGTTAAGTCCCTGGGACGAAAACACTTTTTCCATGATAATTGGTTAATTCTCTCTTAAGTTTTTTGCTCTGATTGAAAACGATTTTTTTTATTCGCTTTAAATAAATTGGCCTCGTTTTGGGCCAACCTATCAATGGTATCAGCGAACATCAACAGTCACAAATTTGATTGTTTTACGAAGTTATGCAAACATTGACATTTTTGTAATTGAGGACTCATCCCATTTGAATTGGGACGTAATAGATCTATTAGCACTGAGTCCCAGGTAAATTTAGGGAAAATCACTAACACTGCATGGTTATTAGCTAGGTCAGCTAAAGCAAAGTGTGCCTGGGGGCTTTGATTTTCCTTTTTAAAAAACTTAAACCCCAGTCGTCCCTGTCACAATTTTTGCCGTGCTTTCCTTTTTGATTAAATTTTCTTGCTTTGTTTTTACTATTTTGCCAAAAAGGCTGCCCCTGTCTTTAAAAAACCCTGGACCAGTTTTCTTTACGAAAAATAGCCCAAAACTTGGTTTAAAAAATTTAATTTTTGAAACGGAAAAAAAGTTCTTGCAAAATTATAAATTTAAACCTTTTCGAAAATCTGCCTTTTTGGAACCAACCCCGTTTTTGGTTTTTCATATGAAGAAACCGTCATAACCCGATTTAGGGGTCAAAAACCCTATCTCTGGGGAAGGGACACCTTAAACCCCCTAGGATCTCCCCTTATTTAAATAGGCCAAAAACTTTTTTCTAGGTTTATCATGGTCCACTGTTTTATTTATTTAAAATTTTTTAAATTTTCCCCAAAAAATTAAAAATTTTTGTTCCAAAAAGAATGAAAGAAAAGTTTCCCTTAAAAATTTTTTAGCATTTATAAGGGTTAAAATTTTAAAATTTTTTTTTGATCAGGGGGGATAGAGAAAATTTCTATTTAAAAATTTGTGGTCCCCCAACTTGAAATAAACACAGATTTTCCTTTGTGTTTACAGGCCCCAAATAATCCGGGGAAGGACGGGTATTTTGGGGATGTTTTTAAGTTCATTTCATTCATTTGTGCCCAAATTTTTTGATGTGAGAATTGATAATTTTTTACATGAGATAGTTTTAAAGGCCCATGTTGCCTCAGAAAGGCTATAATTCTTATTTCTCAACAAAAAAAAAATATTTTTGGTATCTTGTTACAGTTTCCAAAAAAAATAATTAATTGCCATGTTAATGAACTACCATAAATTTGCTTCTTTTTGCTCTGGTGGCAATTGGTATAGTTGGTATACAGTAAATAAGTATTTTGTATAGAAGTAAAAATACTACAATGTAAATAAACTAATGAGCCGCGTCACGACAAAACCAACGCAATGCGTTTGCGACTATCATGGATCCAGACCAGCCTGCGCATCCACGCAGTCTGATCAGGATCCATGCTGTTCGCTTACAAACCCTATTTCAAGTAGAGAAACTGATAGCGAACAGCATTGATCCTGATCAGACTGCGCGGATGCGCAGGCTGGTCTGGATCCATGCTGGTCGCAAACGCATTGCGTTGGTTTTGTAGTGACGCGGCTCAAATGTTTTTTTTCCCTGTAGAATATGTGATAAATTGAAGATACATTCCGAGTTGAAGAAGGCGTTAAAGCTGCAAGCTCTGTCACAGGAATTTCTTGAAACTGTTGGGTATGAGAGAAAGGATTTTGGAAAAGTAAGTATATTGCCATTAAAGTGAATGGTCTATAATGGAATATATGTAATACTATAAATATTCAGTGATTTTATTTTTAAATTTCAAAATAACCTTAAAATAAATGGCTTTCTGAAGGGGAAAATAGAGCACAAACAATCAGAAAATGGGGAAAACCTAATATCAAATTTGAATGGATTTTATCCACACATTTAATAAATTTTTCAATTTCAGTTCAATTTAACATGCATCGTTTATACTATAGGCTTTCGGTCTCAGTCATTTAAGTTTATCAACTAGCTGATATGTCAGCTGCTGTTAAGTCATGGTTCTGGTGTCAGAAGAATGCACACAGCATTTCAGGGGAAAATATAGCATTTTTAAGGGAAAATATACCTATCTGGGGCTAGTGGAAACAGCCTTTATTTGACTGTGAAATATAGGGTGGGGGGAGTCTCTGATATAAGTTATTATTAAATAAGCATTTTTAGCTCACCTGTCACAAAGTCTGTCGTCCGTCCGTCGTCCGTCCGTAAACTTTTGCTTTAAATGACATCTCCTCATAAACCACTGAGCCAATTTCATCCAAACTTCACAGGAATGTTCCTTTGGTGGTCACCTTTAAAAATTGTTCAAAGAATTTAATTCCATACAGAACTCTGGTTGCCATGGCAACCGAAAGAAAAATCTTTAAATATCTTCTTTTAAACAACCCTAAGAGCTAGAGCTTAGATATTTGGCATGAAACATCTTCTAATGAGTGTCTACCAAGTTTGTTCAAATAAAAGCCCTGGGGTCAAAATTGGCCCCGCCCCAGGGGGTCATAGATTTTCCCTATATGCATATAGTAAAAACTTAAAAAATCTTCTTTTAAAGAACCCAAAGAGCTAGAGCTAAGATATTTGGCATGAAACATCTTCTAGTGAGTGTCTACCAAGTTTGTTCAAATAAAAGCCCTGGGGTCAAAATTGGCCCCGCCCCGGGGGTCATTGATTTTCCCTATATGCATATAGTAAAAACTTAAAAAATCTTCTTTTAAAGAACTGTAAGAGCTAGAGCTTAGATATTTGGCATGAAACATCTTCTAGTGAATGTCTACCAAGTTTGTTCAAATAAAAGCCCTGGGGTCAAAATTGGCCCCGCCCCGGGGGTCATTGATTTTCCCTATATGCATATAGTAAAAACTTAAAAAATCTTCTTTTAAAGAACTGTAAGAGCTAGAGCTTAGATATTTGGCATGAAACATCTTCTAGTGAATGTCTACCAAGTTTGTACAAATAAAAACCCTGCGGTCAAAATTGGCCCCGCCCCAGGGGGTCATTGATTTTCCCTATATGCATATAGTAAAAACTTAAAAAAATCTTCTTTTAAAGAACCTTAAGAGCTAGAGCTTAGATATTTGGCATGAAACATCTTCTAGTGAATGTCTATCAAGTTTGTTCAAATAAAAACCCTGCTGTCAAAATTGGCCCCGCCCCAGGGGGTCATTGATTTTCCCTATATGCATATAGTAAAAACTTAAAAAATCTTCTTTTGAAGAACCCAAAGAGCTAGAGCTAAGATATTTAGCATGAAACATGTTCTAATGGGTGTCTACCAAGTATGTTCAAATAAAAGCCCTGGGTCAAAACTGGGCCCGCCCGGGGGGTCATTGATTTTTCCTTATATGTGTAACGCAAAAAACTTAAAAATCTTCTTGAAAAAACCCAAATAGCTAGAGTTTAGATATTAAGCATAAAACATCTTTAAGTAAATATCTACAAAGTTTGTTCAAATAAAAGCCCGGGGGTCAAAACTGGCCCTGCCCCAGGGGTGTCATTGTTTTTAACTATATGTGTATGTAAAAACTTAAAAAAAATCTTCTTTTAAAAAAACCCAATGAGCTAGAACTTAAGATGTTTAGCATGAAACATCTTCTTATGGGTAATCTACCAAGTTTGTTTCAAATAAAAACAAATAAAAGCCCTTGGGTAAAAATTGGCCCGGGGGTGGGGGGGGGGGCTATATACAGGTGAGCGAACCTCAGGGCCATCATGGCCCTCTTGTTTAGTATCACATGCAAAAAAAAAAAAAAGTTCTATATAATATGGATATTGTTGGTAAGTGTTAGATAAATTTTCGAGTAAAAAGTGTTGCAACGTTATTCATTTTTGAGTCATTTTACACAATAACATTAACTATCTGGAAAAATGAGGTGAGGGACTGACTGATCTGAAAACTTGCAAACAAGTTGTTGGTTTAGACCTACTTCAGATGGTAGACCAGTCTGAGTAAAATATTTAAGTCCAAACCTCAGTGCTGTCCCTTTAAGGGTTTTAAAAATAGAACTGGAAAAAAAAACTGTATTTTGAAAGATGAAATCCAATATGGACGTTTTACTTCCATGTCCGGAAACTATTTTTTGTATGAAATTACATTGTACCCTTACAGAGTGAGATTTCATACACCTTCCTTAATCAGTTGAAAACATGACCATTCCCACATAATATTTATTGGATATTTAAAAGGCCTTTTTTTTTTTTTTAAATACATGTACAAAATTATTACTTATCTTAATTATCCATGTGTGTGTGTTCATTCAGCATTCTTCCTTTTAAGATTTCTAAAGGATATTCAGAGGTTAAAAAACTAATTCCTATTTCTGCATAATGTGCTAGACTATACTTTCATTAACTGTCTTGGTGATGAGAAATACTGTATTGTCTCTATTTTACGCCCCCAGGGGCTTGCATTTTTGCAAAAGGGGGGCGCTAATTAGAACTATAAAAATGTGCTTTAAAAATACAATAAAGATATAATTCAATTATAAAAATCATTATTCATTATTATGATTTAGTACATAATACAGGATTATATTTTTTTTAATTTTAAGTTACTGGAGTGTCATTAGTTGTTATTTTCAAGTAAATCTTTTAGATTGCTTTTTAATTATGGAATTTTTAATCTATAAGCCAAGATAAGAGGTTTTTTCAACAAAAAGTCACTTTTTGTTGGAAAAACCTCTTACCTTGGCTTAAAGATTTGTTTTTTGTCAACAATAAAGTTGAATAAATAAAAATTTACTTTATATTCTGTATTTTTATGACTTTTGAACACTCTAAAATACCTTAAATCTGAGAGCTTCTGGGGGCTACGCCCCCTGGTCCCCCACCAGGGAGTAAGGGGGCTCAAGGGGGCTCATTAGCTGCCCCCTTAACCCCAGGCCAAATTTCAGAGCGAACTTCTATAACACAATCACATCCCAGAAATTGGTGGGGGTGTTAATTGGAAACAGTACTGTAAAACGATATTAAAATATATAAGTTCATGTATTCGTGTATCAAAAACTGCTATATTGACGATATGGTCTTAAGATTTTTAGGAATTAATGAGACTTTCAGTACAGAAAGGTACCGATTCTGCATGTACATTCGAGACTACTTGAGCGATCTCCTGATTTTAACGACTCTCTGTCTTATCCGACCTTGTTTCAGTCCCCCTAGTCAGTTTATTTATCAAATTCAAGTTTATTTTGTAATAAAATAATTTGATATTAATCTAATACAAAAAAAAAAAAAATTTGTATGTTAAGTCACAATGGTATAATAATATAGATTGTTTTAAAATTTCAATTTTCTTTGTGACTGTATTAAGAGACTCCCTGTCATAATGTGACCCTTTTCTAAAGGTCCCTTGGAAAGTCACACATGACAGTCTTGACTGTACTATAATTTGACTAATTCTTGCAAAGCATTATCTACTGTTTACAAGTCACATGGATTTAAATAACATCATTCCCCCACACCATGTATGAATGAATTGCATTCATAGAATGATGTCTTTGCTGTTATGAAAGAAAAGAGTATGAAATAAAAAATATTATTTTCCTTAATTTGTTTCCCAATTCTGAATAATAAGTAAGAAAAATAATCAAACACCGGCCTTCATCAAAGACATTAATATCTAGCTCTCGAGTAATTTAAGCAGAAACTCGACAGAGACTCCAGTTACCTCAAGGTAAATATTCCGGTTTGTACCGGCAGCTGGTGTTAGATCCTTGTATTACTTTTGCTGACAGAACTCTTTTGTTTTAAGCTCAACATAGATACATGTATAGTGCTCAGGTGAACTTTTGTGATCACAATTTGTCTGACGTTTATTGTCCGTCTGTGCATCCATCGTCAACTTTTTAGACAAATGACATCTTCTCTGAAACAATTTGGATTGAATTTAATGAACTTTTTGAGGATGATCCTAGCATGAAGCTCTACTAAAAATTTTAAAATATTATTAAACCTTTACTGAAGAAAGCGAACAACAGATTTTTTTTCCCACTATTATATAAAAAATATGATACCCTGAAAAATCAAATAAAATTATTTTGTATTCCAGTAACAGGGATATCCCTATCTTGTTAACCAAATGTATAGTAACATGGTAACATGTACTAATGAGTGAGGCCAGTTAACCTATTGCGTGAGCTGCAAAAGGATTATGTTGGCACTTTAAACAACAATAAACAAATGAAATTGAAATTTGATTAAAATTAACAATGAATCATTTATTTTTTATTACAGACGGATACTCACTACTCTATACTGTTGTTTTTGTTGTTGATATCTAACGATCCTGTACATAGTGAATATGTAGAGACTATAAACCATACATCAAAAGGTAAAGTGTGATAACACAAGAAATCTTTATTTATTAGTTTATTTGTAATATGTCAAAATTTGGACTGAATACATTACCATTTTGCTCTTAAAGTGTATAAACTATAAAGCTATATATATATTGCAAAAATTATTGTTTGAATTTTAAAAAAGTATATATTTCAAAATGCTTGTATGAAATAAATATGGTAATTTATTGCCTTAAAAGCGAACGGTGCATGCACAAAATCATTGCTAAATGGATAAAACACCACTTAAAATAGCAAAAATAATATTTTGTTCAGGAAAATTTATTCTGTTTAGGTACATTTTTCTTGTGTATTAAATAACAGAGACATTTTATGTTAAAACTTTTTCGGGAATCAACCATATAATAATGGTAATTATATAATTTTAATGTTGATAAATTTTATTGAAATATTTCATAAGGTAAAAATTAATACCCTTTAACATTGTATAAAGTCTTTGTTCGAGTCATGTTGCCTGCTACAGAGTAAAACAAGTAAAGTACTTGCGCATACATGTTTTAAACAGATTTCCCGGTTTGAGATAATTATGGCCCTTGAATAAAAAAAGTCGTTTTGGCCGGTTAATGATTTTTGTGTTGCCTGCTACAAAATAGCTACCACAATCAGTTATCCTTCATCCGTCCGTCTGACCTTACAGTTGGATATTTACAAATCATCGTGCATTTCACATTTACTTAGTATGCTAGTAATATCAATTTGACTGAGGTTTATTTTGTTTATAGAAGTCAAAGAGGAGATTGACTGGGGTGCTTATTTGTTAGAAGGAATTGAAATATATGACCCAAGTGATGGGGAATTGTCAGTAAGTAACATTTAACATCTTTCAATCATGCATTTTTTCAGTGTATTGTTTATGGGGACTTTTGATTTATACAAAATTTATTTTAGTTCAATTGTGTTGGAGGCTTAAAGCTTATAGGCATACTTTTGAATCCATTCCTGGAACCAACCAGTACTGAGCAACAAATGTAAAGTTTATTGCTCAAGAAAACAATGGCTTGCCCCTAACGGGGTTTCAAGCCAAACTGAAAGCGATCCTTAGATTATTACTTAAAGCATTAACCACTCGGTCATGCTGCCACTTAGAAGTTTACTGCTGTAAATTGGATACTCTAGTCTTTGATACCTTAAAAAGTCCATGCAGTTCATTTCTGAAGGTAGTTTACAAAAAAAAAAATATTTTACATGACTGGTGACTAAAGTTGAACTTAGACTTCATTAGAAGTTATAATGCTTAAGTATATATAAGAAAAATATTAAGTATTCAACAACACAACTCAATACTGGTTGGAAATCAACATGACTGATGTTGCCAAGTTACGGCTACTCAGAAATGAATGTCAGCCCAAGTTAGACTGTACATAAGAATTAAAAAAAAAAAACAACAGTCGCATATACTTGTAGTCCCTAAGCAGCGTTTATTGGCAGTTTAACTCCATTTTCTTTCTTCTTTGTGTTTTGCGACAAAATCACATCACATTTTAGAAAAGTGTATAATAAATGCCCTTTAAAATCATCCAGTCAAACATTAGTTTGGTCATAACTTTTTAGCTCACCTGTCACAAAGTGACAGGGTGAGCTTTTGTGATCGCTTTTCGTCCGGCGTCCGTCGTCCGTCGTCCGTCCGTCGTCCGTAAACTTTTACTTTAAATGACATCTCCTCATAAACCACAAGGCCAATTTCATCCAAACTTCACAGGAATGTTCCTTTGGTGGTCACCTTTAAAAATTGTTCAAAGAATTTAATTCCATGCAGAACTCTGGTTGCCATGGCAACCGAAAGAAAAAACTTTAAATATCTTCTTTTAAAAAACCATAAGAGCTAGAGCTTAGATATTTGGCATGAAACATCTTCTAGTGAGTGTCTACCAAGTTTGTTCAAATAAAAGCCCTGGGGTCAAAATTGGCCCCGCCCCGGGGGGTCATTGATTTTCCCTATATGCATATAGTGAAAACTTAAAAAATCTTCTTTTAAAGAACTCAAAGAGCTATGGCTAAGATATTGAGCATCAAACATGTTCTAATAGGTGTCTATCAAGTTTGTTCAAAGAAAAGCCATGGGGTCAAAATTGGCCCTGCCCCAGGGGGTCATTGATTTTCCCTATATGCATATAGTAAAAACTTAAAAAATCTTCTTTTAAAGAACCAAAAGAGTTAGAGCTAAGATATTTAGCATGAAACATGTTCTGATAAGTGTCTACCAAGTTTGTTCAAATAAAAGCCCTGGGGTCAAAATTGACCCCGCCCGGGGGGGTCATTGATTTTTCCCTATATATGCATATAGTAAAAACTTAAAAATCTTCTTTTAAAGAACTCAAAGAGCTATAAAGATATTTAGCATCAAACATGTTCTAATAGGTGTCTACCAAGTTTGTTCAAATAAAAGCCCTGGGGTCAAAATTGGCCCCGCCCCGGGGGTCATTGATTTTCCTTATATGTGTATAGCAAAAACTTAAAAAATCTTTTTTTGAAAAAAACCCAAATAGCTAGAGTTAAGATATTAAGCATGAAACATCTTTTAGTGAGTGTCTACAAAGTTTGTTCAAATAAAAAGACCTGGGGTCAAAATTGGCCCTGCCCCGGGGTCATTGATTTTCCTTATATGTGTATAGCAAAAACTTAAAATCTTCTTTGAAAAAACCCAAATAGCTAGAGTTTAGATATTAAGCATGAAACATATTCTAGTAAGTGTCTACAAAGTTTGTTCAAATAAAAACCCTGGGGTCATAACTGGCCCGGCCCCAGGCGTGTCATTGTTTTTAACTATATGTGTATAGTAAAAACTTTAAAAAAATCTTTTAAATAGCCCAATGAGCTAGAGCTTAGATGTTTAGCATGAAACATTTTCTTATGGGTGTCTACCAAGTTTGTGCAAATAAAAGCCCTGGGGGTTGGGGCGGCCTATATACAGGTGAGCGACCTCAGGGCCATCATGGCCCTCTTGTTTGAAATGGATTTCATTCCATTTTATTTACTTTATCCAGGATTGGACTGAAGATGAAGATAGTGAAGAAGAGCAGGTAGGAAGAGTTACTGCCCCTAGCAATGATCAGTCATTTGATAACAGACAGACTGTGACGCCGTATATTGTCTCAGGTATGTAAAAGTTACTGCCCCTTACAAGAATTGTACATTTGTTTAAAGCAGACTGTGACACCATATATTGCCTCAGAGGTATGTAAGAGTTATTGCCCCTTACAGTAATCAAGGCTTAATATACATACTATCGGTAGCAAAGTTTCTGCACAAGTTTATTCAAACGGATAATTGTCATTGTTGACTTTGAAATGATGATTTATGTATTTAATTATTTTTAGATTCAAGCACTGTTCATGAGGTGGAGCCAAGAGAAACGGAGGATTTTGATTGGCTGTCGAGAAATTTGATAGCACAGTATTGGAAAGGAGAGAAACTGGATGTGGAGACAGGAAAATACAGGTCCTGTCAGCTCAACAACAACTGGTATTCTAAATCATTACTTTCTAGCAAGCATAATAACTTTCCTAGGTCATTTATACCAAATCAGACAGCATGTGCTATCTATGATAATTCATTTTTATGTTCCCAGAAGGGTTTAGCATATAGTCGCCGCTTTGTTTGCCCGTCCGTCTGTTCACACTACCAAATATAGATAGGGGGCTATCTAACTGTAAATTGAACAATAGAGAACAATAGAATTTATTCCGTAACAATAGAATAAGGGGCCATGGCCCTCTATTTAACAAAAGAAATAACAATAGAAATGGCTCTTTATCCCTATTCGGTCCGTCAGACGTCCGTCTGTCTGTCTGCTTTTTGTCCGGGGCATAACTTTGAAACCACAAGAGGTATCAAAATGAAACTTTAGCAGTAGATACATGTAGATCTTATTGGGTATATGTGCAGTGCACAAGAACCGTAACTCTGCTTTGACTAATTTTTGTGTTATTGCCCTTTGTTCAATTTTACACTTTGAACTTTGTCTGGGACATTACTGTGAAACTACAAGAGGTATTAACAAGAAACTCACTTGGTAGATAGATCTCATTGAGTAGAAGTAAAGTGCAAAGAACAGCAACTCTGCCTTACCTTACTTTGGAATTATCGCACTTAAAGATTTCTGCGGGACATAACTACAAAATGTATATTTTTGTGTTTCCAAAACCTATTCAGGGAGCATCACCCGGTTCAGCTGGCAAAGTTATGCCCCTTTTTTACTTTTTTGTGTGTCATAGGCTGGAATGGAATATTCTACTATTGATCTTGTCACAGACAGGTCCTATAGGTTTCTAGGTTGCGATATACACTTTTAGACAATCTTTCAGGCCAATTTTATGAAAGACTTACTATCTTTTGCGTGTAAGTGTATTTACCTATGTTATTTTACCACTCAGGGAGGCATACAAAGAAAGAATCAACCCACTGCATGGAGACGGGAATAAATTGGTAGTCACTGAAAATGTACTTCTGAGGGAAGTGATATGGTAAATTTTCTTCTGTAATCTAATTCGATGACACTAGTTATATACTTGAATGGATGCCGTTTTTATGTAACCTATTAAGGGAAGTTGGGGGGTGGGGTCATGTAGAATTTCTATCTGTCCTGTCCTGCTGTACGACAGTGGACTAACAAAACAGTGGAATGTAGGGGCATCTGTGTCCATTTCTAGTTTCAATAACCTTCTGTATGTTTTTCCATTTAAAATGACCTGGTTGACCTATGTAAGAAATCATTTACTATTTTTCTCAAGTTTTGCTGGAGGATGGCCACTTTAAAGGTCAAATATGCAATATTGAAATCGTAATATGAAAGTGTATAAAGCTATGTATTTGCCAAAACAATTAGATATAACTGCAGAATATTTCATTTCCGAAACGTTTAGTTCTGGTTACGTAAATTTTCATGTATATTAAATTACTTAGACATTGTTAGTGACACAATAATTAGGTCACAAAAACAGCATACATGTAACATACATTTTATAAATTTTAAATTTTTATAAAATATTTCATCAGTAACAGGGTTTTCATTTTTATCTGAGGCAAAAGATGTCCTAACAATAACAATTGAATTGGCTAAAGGTCAAGGGGGAAATTTCAATCTACAGGCTGAAAATACAGTCATTTTTAATAGCATTTCAACCAATGATATTGATTGCCAATCTGTTATTAATGAAATAGATAAATGCAGAATCCTTAAAGAAAGCCCAACACGGAAAAATTGAAAATGTTGCAGGCTCGGTTTGATTGAGCCTGTTCATGGACGGTACTGGAAAGTGCAAGTTACCGTCCACGCCCCCTAGCACCGGCTTAAGCAGAATTCAACATTTAAACATCAAATAGTAAAATTTTGAATTTAGAAACATCCGCAGATGTGTTCTACAGCGGTTATCATGGAACCTTCAAAACCATGCAAGATATAATCTTTATACACTTAATAGAAAAAACAAGAGGAAACTTAATAAAGACACGAATCTGTATACATTATACAGGATGTTGATGGGAATATCCAACCTGTACCTCATTGAATTTAATGGACGGTTCTTTGTACCAAAGCACGAGGTTTGTGTACCACATTTGTCGGAGGAATCCCTACATACATGCCTTACACAGTTCACCAGATACGGTGCCTACATACAAATTCTACAGGTAATTGTGGTGTACATTTTTCTTTGGGATTTTTGGGGGGTGGGGGGATTGGGAGTTTTTCCCCCAATATTTAGCTCAACTATTTGAAGAATAGGGAGTGCTTATGTACTCAGCCAAGTGTTAATTTTTTTCGTGCAAATTAGTATCTACAAAACTACTTAAGGGAAAGGGTTGAAACTTCACACACTGATTTGAGAGTATAATAGGAGGTCACTTTCCAATACCCATAACTCTAACATGGATTTTGAAAGAATTATGGCCCTTTTTGACCTTATAAAATTCTACATTATCCAGGCTCTTTTTAGCTCACCTGTCACAAAGTGACAGGGTGAGCTTTTGTGATCGCTTTTCGTCCGGCGTCCGTCCGTCCGTCCGTCGTCCGTCCGTCGTCCGTCCGTCCGTAAACTTTTACTTTAAATGACATCTCCTCATAAACCACTAAGCCAATTTCATCCAAACTTCACAGGAATGTTCCTTTGGTGATCACCTTTAAAAATTGTTCAAAGAATTTAATTCCATGCAGAACTCTGGTTGCCATGGCAACCGAAAGAAAAAACTTTAAATATCTTCTTTTAAAAAACCATAAGAGCTAGAGCTTAGATATTTGGCATGAAACATCTTCTAGTGAGTGTCTACCAAGTTTGTTCAAATAAAAGCCCTGGGGTCAAAATTGGCCCCGCCCTGGGGGGTCATTGATTTTCCCTATATGCATATAGTAAAAACTTAAAAAATCTTCTTTTAAAGAACTCAAAGAGCTAGAGCTTAGATATTTGGCATGAAACATCTTCTAGTGAGTGTCTACCAAGTTTGTTCAAATTAAAGCCCTGGGGTCAAAATTGGCCCCGCCCCGGGGGGTCATTGATTTTCCCTATATGCATATAGTAAAAACTTAAAAAATCTTCTTTTAAAGAACCCAAAGAGCTAGAGCTAAGATATTTAGCATGAAACATGTTCTAATGGGTGTCTACCAAGTTTGTTCAAATAAAAGCCCTGGGGTCAAAATTGGCCCCGCCCCGGGGGGTCATTGATTTTCCCTATATGCATATAGTAAAAACTTAAAAAATCTTCTTTTAAAGAACTCAAAGAGCTAGAGCTTAGATATTTGGCATGAAACATCTTCTAGTGAGTGTCTACCAAGTTTGTTCAAATAAAAGCCCTGGGGTCAAAATTGGCCCCGCCCCGGGGGGTCATTGATTTTCCCTATATGCATATTGTAAAAACTTAAAAAATCTTCTTTTAAAGAACTCAAAGAGCTAGAGCTAAGATATTTAGCATCAAACATGTTCTAATAGGTGTCTACCAAGTTTCTTCAAATAAAAGCCCTGGGGTCAAAATTGGCCCCGCCCCGGGGGTCATTGATTTTCTTTATATGTGTTTAGCAAAAACTTTAAATCTTCTTTGAAAAAACCCAAATAGCTAGAGTTTAGATATTAAGCATGAAACATCTTCTAGTAAGTGTCTACAAAGTTTGTTCAAATAAAAGCCCTGGGGTCAAAACTGGCCCGGCCCCAGGGGTGTCATTGTTTTTAACTATATGTGTATAGTAAAAACTTAAAAAAAATCTTCTTTTAAAAAGCCCAATGAGCTAGAGCTTAGATGTTTAGCATGAAACATCTTCTTATGGGTGTCTACCAAGTTTGTGCAAATAAAAGCCCTTGGGTTAGATTGGCCCTGCAATGTTGGGGGGGGGGGGTGTTGGGGGGGCCTATATACAGGTGAGCGACCTCAGGGCCATCATGGCCCTCTTTTTTACTATTAGCAGCTCTTGTTTTCATTATTCAATACAATTATTTATATCCAATATAGAAGTGCTGAGTTATTAGATATGTTTTGCTCTCCAGAGACCATGGAGTGTGTTCAAAATAAACTACTCTGATAAGTCAATTTCCTTTGCCAATCCGCACTTTTTAAGACATATTCAAAACAAATGTTATTAATATACATGTATGTGACATCTATTGTAGCATATTTGTTTGAACTAAATTGATTTCTTAAAAATGTTGCCTGCAGGGTCTATTTTTTCTATTCCAATATGTTTATTTGTGAATGATTTAGGGACATCATGCGTATTTCCCGTGCATTATAATATATGCATGCAAGCAATTGTTAATCATTTATTATTATATACCTCTCTGCATTTGAATACAGATTAGAAAATATCATTATGTCTTGCCAGAAAACTGTACCACTGTGTTCACAAAGGATATTGATTTATCCTTTGAGTCTGTCTTTATTTGATATTACTATAACAGGTCATAGGAGCTCAGTCTCTTCAATGAGTTTATTATTTTGATTTTTTACCTGGTCTTTTTCGAAGAATTATGATCGCTGCAGAGAAGGTGGAGTTGTCGTGCAAGAACTTTTAAAGTAGCTTGTAATCCAAACATTAGGAAAGTTATCAATATGAAACTTGGTATGGTTGCTTATCATGACAAGGTGCAGTTGTTAAACTAGGGGAATAATTCTGAAAGCTTTATTTTGGGAGTTATGCCCCTTTTTGTCCCTTAGAATTTTTATCAAAAAGTCACCTTATAATATGTTGGTATGACATAAAACCCAACCAGCCAGAAAAAAACCGGTACTGCTTTGTTCCAGGAAGATGACTTGAAAGTAATTTATATAAAAATGAACATGATTCATAATTATGTATAGATAAATATGGGTAATGTTTAAAGATCCTGTAACACAATTTTTTTCCATTAAACATTATTTATGAAGATATTACTGAATTTAACATTACATGTAAATAAAGGGAGGTAATTAGAAATTTATTTTCTAAAAAGATTTATTTTCTATAAAGTCTAAGTCAAATTTTTCAGTAAGAAATGAATGCATATATTTTAATGATTACATATAATATGTACACAAATATTTGTAGTACATATCTTACATATTCTTCGATGTTTGAAAATTGTTTTATAAGCATAATTATATACATATATATAAAATTTCACTTAAGTGTGGTATACAAGGGGCCTCCGTGGCCGAGTGGTTAAAGTGGCTGACTTGAGATCACCGGTCCCTCACCGCTGTAGGTTCGATTCTCACTCTTTCATGTGAGGAAGCCATCCAGCTGGCTTATGGAAGGTCGGTGGTTCTACCCAGGCGCCCGCTCGTGCCTGAAATAATGCCTGGAGGGGCACTTGGGGTCTTCCTCCACCAATAAAGAAATCTGGGCGTGATGCTCCAGGATGTCCCGACTTGAGTGTACGGTTGTCCATATGGGCTTTCCGGCAGCGACCTTAAATAAACGCATCAAAAAAAAAGAAGAAAAAAAGTGGTATATAACCTCAATTATAACATACAGGATCTACAAATATATCAACAGCAATCATTTGATGATAAAATGTTGCATTTCTCTATTCTAGATGACAAACCATTGCCTTTGATTGATTGATTGATTGATTGATTGATTGATCAATGGATTTCTTTATCTTTGCTTAGTTTGAAGTTTTTAGATATACATGTATAATGCAGTCATTTTTGTCCACTTAATATGGAAGAGACCTTAGCCTTCTGATTTTGAGAAAAATTAATGCTAACATTGCTAATGTCAGGGTTTTTGTTTTTTTGTGGAAATTGCTTTTAAAGGAAATTTCCATTGGAAAATTGTCTTTTCTAGGCCCCTGTTATATGACGTGAAATTACTGTAATGATTTTGTATTTATTCAGAACTTTGTTGAAGACTGTAGTCATGGTAACAGGTCAGATATATGTCAGACCTACCAATCGTTCGCCAGTACAGTTGCTGATTTTCTACGTGATCTGAAGACACAACTATCTAAGATTGAGCAGAAACTTATTAAACAAGGTTTGTACATTTACTTATATAAGTACCAAAAACAGCAAAAATATTTAGAAAGCTTTACATGATATGATATTTCTTGTAGATTCTACATTCTAAGTTTTGGGGCATCCCTGGCTGAGTGGTAAGGTAGTTGACTTCATACCACTTGCCCTCACTGCTGTAGGTTCAAATCTCGGCAGGGAGTTTAGATTCTTTCTAGCTATCCAGTTAGCTGAAGGAAAGTCAGTTGTTCTACTTAGGTGCCTGTTCATGCCTGAAATAAAGCACAGAAGGGCACCATAGGTCTTCTTTGCCAGTAAAGCTGGAAAGTTGCCATGTGATATTTTGACACAATTCTGTGGTGGTGGGATGGTAAATTCCAAGCAAAAAAATCCTACATTCTAACACACTTCACTCTATTCCCTTATCAAACAGTCAAATGCATTATTACACAATATATACACAGCATAAAAAGAATGCTTACACATCATATGATGTCAGATATGACGTTAATAAACCAAACAACATCGGAAAAAAAAATTATGCTCAATGTAGTTCAATAAATTTTCATCATTTCAATAAATATACATGTAGATTATTTTTGAATAATAGTGAAATGATGCACAGTTTATTCTTTCAAATGCTTTGTATTTTATCACAATCACCTTTGTGAGACCTATGGACCTTTGTGATTATTTTCTTGCTCATATTAACTCAAAACCGTGCATTCTTCTACAACAATGCACTCAAAATTGATATCTATTTCTTCAGCTTCTTTTCTGATAGATTAGGACAATTGCTTTCAGTCTTAAGGGTGTTAAGGTGCATCTGTTTGTGTTTAACAATATTCTTGATGTTTTTCTTTTTAGAGGAAGTTTTGACTTTACTCACAGTTGCCAGGGATATTGAGCCGTTGATGCACAAAGTTGGTATAATATGTCTGGTGTACATGCGTGGAATACACCAAGGAAAACAGTATAAACTGGCAAGCCAGAAAGCTACATTACTATTGACAACGTTATATAATACGCTACTTAGTTGTGATATACTGTTTGTAACACCTCTGTTGGACGGAGAGTACATCGACCTAAATTTTGGACAGAAATATAATGCCACTGATCTGGTAAGGATGATAATTTACTGTTTGATTTATGTATGAATCTAAAGGATTCAACACACAACTTTTACTGGACTACATACCATATTCTTTCCATTTTACAATCCTTCATCCCTCGAAATAAGCGTCCCCGACCTCCACAACATTTTCAAGACGAAAAAAACATATAGATTATAATCCAAAATGATAGAGAATAAAAAAAGGAAAAAATATTTTTATTTAAAAAATAATTAATGACACTCAAGTAATGTCGGATTATTAAAAAATATAATCCTGTATTGAATTATCAATTATTATAACATAATAATGAATAATGATTTTTACAATTGATCGGTACATGTATCTTCTATAAACATATTTTAAAGCACATTATTATACATGTAGTTCTAATTAGCGCCCCTTCCCCTTTTGAAAAAGTACAATACGGTATTGATAAAGCATAAAGGACAAATAAATGTCACATAATGTCATGTGGAAATATACCACAGACATACATACTTATTGAACAAAAAAAAATAAAATTGTGTCTGGTAAGGATTGGTGATTACATGTATATAAATTGCATTGGAAATCTAAAACACAGTTTTTAATGCTAAATATCAAGTCCATTCATATATTCTGTCATATATTGAGTTGAGGGCTTAGAGCGAAACTGGTCCATCTTGATATAGAAATAAAAACAGATAGACCAGCATAGGATCAGACACTTATATAAAATCAGACAAGACATAGTTTACACACAATTTATTTAAGCTGAATGGTGTAGGGAATCTATAAGCTTATAGACACACTCTCAAATCGAGTTAACTAGTACTGAGCTATGTTGCTCAAGAAAACGATGACTCGACCCTCATGGGATTTAAACCCATACAGCTAGTATTCTTTAAATTTACTAGCCATAATTATGTGTTAACCACTTGACCATGCCATCATAACCAGACCTAAGACTGTTGTCTTCTAAATTTAAGTAGTACAACAATCAGGTTTTAACAGTAATACTCCCCCTTGTGGCTGAGAGGTTGTCTTTAAGGGTTTAGGCATCATAATTGCAGCCACCGTTTATCTCTGCATAATCATAAGAGGCAACTCTTAGCTCCAGCAGATGAGGTTGTTTGACCTCCAGTGTTGCTTTAAGTTTGTAACACATGAGGTTATCTGAATTCATCTTTTCTATTCTACTTTCGTCTAAGAACATGTATAAGATAATGAATGAAAAATGTAAGAATCAACAAAAAAAAGCAATATTGTTCTACTTTGTTATCATGACTTCTGTGTCTCGAGATACTGCCCCACTGTAGTGAATTAAATCCATAAGTATTAACAAAAATTTAATAATGTATATGTAAATTATAAAAAAGAAAGGTATATATTTACAGTTGAAGTTGTTACTGCCCATGTGGATACAGACCTGTCGTCCATACATTAACATCATAGACACTTGGATATCACACGGTTATCTCACTGACCCATATCATGAGTTCATCATTCAGAGGTTAAATTTTTTCAGTTCAGTTTAGCTACTAAAAATGCTTTTCAATCTCTATTCAGTTAAGTAACTGCAAATTCTTCGGAATTCAACTTTGTTATCATGACCATGTTAAATGAATTATCTTCTCCAATTTATATTGGCTACTGCGTTAGTAACGTAATGGATTATGCAAAGGAAAACCACGATATATTGACACTTTGTCAACATTCTTTCTTGAATTTAGATGTCAGTAATAATGAATTTACACATTAAAACTAACTAGAGCAGTATTTACCGCTTACTTGAAATTATGTTCCATTCATTTCATTTGACCATCTGGATGTCAGTGGCTTTAAAAATTATTTTCGATTCAGTTTTGTTATTAAAAATTCTTTTCAATTCAGTTTAGTCACCTAAAATTCTTATCAATTATGTTTAGTTACAGTTTAGTTACTACAATTTTTTCATAATTCAGTTTATTTACTAAAAATGGTTCTCAATTCAGTTTAGTCACTAAAAATTCTTTTCAATTCAGTTAAGTTACTAAACATTCTTCTCTATTCAGTTCAGTTACTAAAATTAATCTGAATTCAGTTTAGTTACAAATAATGCTTCTCAATACAGTTTAGTTACTAAAAATTCATTTCAATTCAGTTTAGTTATTTAAATGTTTTCACAATTCAGTTTGGTTACTAAAAATTCTTCAATTAAAATTCAAAACTATTTTTTTTTTAATTTTGTTGAATTACTTTTTACATGGTTCTTATAAAAATTGTCGATCATTTATATGTTAGATGAATGGATATATCTGTTTTATTGGTAGCAAAAAGGTTTAATTAAAGCTCTTATTTATCAATATTAAATAACACCCTTTTCCTAAATTCCTGAGACATATCATTGAAGAAAATTTTGACCGATATATTATAAAATTAAAATTCTATTCTTTGTTTTTAGGAACAAAGAAATCGGAACTCTTGATGAAACATTTTGGGAGAAATCCTTTGCCTTCCACACTATGGTTAAAGACCCTGATAAATCTAGAAGTACTCCGGACAAAAAGGTGCAGGAATACGATACAATGGACTGGGCACCCAAATTTTTACAGCCAGTGCTGCAGCAAACAGTGCTAACAGGAAAATCAATGGAAATGTTAGAAGGACTTGGGAAATTAGCAGAATATGATGGGAAAGGATTTTCTGATCATTTGAATGGTACATTCCATTAACACTATTGACACAATCTTAATTTGAGCCGTGTCATGACAAAACCAACATAATGCATTTGCGACCAGCATGGATCCAGATCAGCCTGCGCATCCACGCAGTCTGATCAGGATCCATGCTGTTCGCTATCAGTTTCTCTACTTGTCATAAATTTTGGTAAGCGAACAGCATGGATCCTGATCACAATCGCACTATGTTGGTTTTGTCGTGTCGCGGCTCCTTTGTTGTTATAAAACAGAGACAGGTCATAATTATGATGAATGTGATATCTATGTACTTTTATACACGAATATTAGCTCTGAATGTAGGTTAAAATTTAAGAGATAGTGAAAAGTGTGCTTTATTCCAATGTGTGTGTGCTATTGAAAATGTATTTTGTAATTTTTAGCTTGACTATTTGAAGAATATCGAGAGCTATTTTGCTCACTCCGATTTCGGAGTCTCACTTTAGTTAAGTTTTCGCAAGCAGGCTGGTATCTTCAAAACTACTGAATGGAATGGGTTTAAACTTCTCAAACTAATTTGAGAGCATAATAAAAGGTCACTGGCCATGGTCCATAACTCTAATATGGATTTTAAGAGAATGATGACCCTTTTTGAACTTAGAAAATTGTTCATTATCTAGGCTCTTGTTTTACTATCAAGCACTGAGAATAGTCAAGCACACTGTTTGCAGTCCTACCAACAGCTCTTTTCAAATGACTGGTTTCAGGATAATAATTTGTTGCAATGACTAATCAAATTCATGACCCTTGGTTTTACAGTCCAACAGTTTGCCACAGGGATGAATACTGTATGTGTATTTGAATTGGCGGAAGCAAATTTTCGTGGGAAGGTCCATTTTAGGGGTCTATACAAATATTTGGGCTATTTTGCATTTGCAGAGGTGACTGCTGAAAATCATGAACTCGGAAAATCATAAATTTGCGTAGTGAATTGACTGCTGTTTAAACTGTGCCTGTAACATTCAGTTCTGTATATAAATTAATTTGCTTGTGTATTATTGTTTGACTGATATGATTATCAGATTTCTTGAATGTGTACATACATATTTCTATTGCATCAAGCTAATTGTTTAACAGTTTGCGTCATAAACATCTGGCACCTGATCTGATCAGATTATATTTTGTTTTTCTAGGAACTAGGAAAACAGAGCACAATTACTCATTATTTTCATAAAATCGTACGTAATGAAAGCATATAAACACACTGATATATACATTGTTCTACAGAAGCGCAAAATTAGGGCAATTAAGAAGTAATCTGTTTAGAAATATTCATGCTTAACATGAATTCGCGGATCGAATGTCACCGCAAAGATCGCAAAAATTTTAAGCCCACTAACATTTCTACACATACAGTACTTATTGATAGGCAAATATTTTGGGTCAAATCTTGCCATATGCTATTCCTTTATTTTACGTTTCAGAATTTAAAGAAACTCACTTATATGACAAGTTTATCTCCTCCTTGCTTACTCTTCTTGGGACTAAAACTGATTCTAACACTGAAGAGGAAACAAGGGAGAAAACTCCAAGTGAACCAGTATTCTCCCCTGAAATTGAAGTTCAAATGAAGGAAAAGGGAATACATGATAGTTTCTTGAAAATGCATTTTGAAAACCTAATGAAACAAGACTCAGATCCACATCGTATCATAGAAGAAAACTTTGCTATGTAAGTTTGTTTATTTGTTTGTAAGTATGTTTGTCTGCAACATATGAACATTATTGTGAACTTTAGTGTCTACAGTGCCGGGTATATTTAATTTCCTCTTGAACCATAGCTGAGTGGTAGCAACAACAGACTCTACCCATACCACAAGTGCACACCTAAGATCAGGTGGCACATCCATGCCCTCTAATATAGTCTGCACTGTCTGTGCATTATTCGGTTAGTACTTATTTTGAAATTTTCCCTAAAAATTGTTAACGGTTTTGTCCAGTTCAAAAGACTGACAAGTCCTTTTAAGATATTTAGCACCATAGGGGTTATAAAAACGTAATTTGTACTTTTTCTGTCCAAAAATGGTATTGTATGCTTTCGAAACTTAAAGGGATTCCACTGAGAGTTTTTTTACAGGACTAGAAATAATTTTTCAAGATAAATGGTCCATTTGATGTAGGTCTGGACCAATAACTTGTATGCAAAATTTCAGATTAATCACTCACTCTGTTTTTCTTTTTTAGAATAATTCTTATTATGCTAATTGAGAAAGATAACCAAAAATTAAAAAAGCATTGCAACACTTTTCACTCAAATTGGGCTAAAAATAGCTCAAAAATATGTTACTGTCTGAAGATAACAGAAATAAACATATAAAAAGTGAACGATATTTATTTTCTGCATTTCCTAGGAACTTATATTTTACATTTTAAATATCAAATTCTTCTTTCAGGAAAATGGATTCTTTGAACATGGATAATCTTCAACCTGTGGAGTTGATCTTACAGGAATGTTTATATCCTCATGTTCGTAAACAATATGAAAAAGTCTGCCTGAAGTTAGTTGACACCCTGAAAACTGAGTATCACCTGATAGATTACTTCAAGGCTATGAGGGTAAGTGAGGGTTATTTCAGGGCTATGAGGGTAAATGAGGGTTATTTCAATGCTATGAGGGTAAATGAGGGTCATTTTACGCTATGAGGGTATGTGAGGATTTCAAGGTTATGAGTGTAAGTGAGGGTTATTTCAGGGCTATGAGGGTAAATGAGGGTTATTTCAATGCTATGAGGGTAAATGAGGGTCATTTTACGCTATGAGGGTATGTGAGGATTTCAAGGTTATGAGTGTAAGTGAGGGTTATTTCAGGGCTATGAGGGTAAATGAGGGTTATTTCAATGCTATGAGGGTAAATGAGGGTCATTTTACGCTATAAGGGTATGTGAGGATTTCAAGGTTATGAGTGTAAGTGAGGAACTCATGAGGGTAAGCGAGGGCTATTTCAAGGCTATGAGTGTGAGGATATTTTTTCCAAGGCTATGAGGGTAAGTGAGGGCTATTTCAAGGCTATGAGTGAAAGCAAGGGTTATTTCAAGGCTATGAGGGAAAGTGAGAGTTACTGTAAGTCTATGCCCTGTGAAGGTTTATTTACTACTCAATGATAAGGTGTCCTTGGCTGAGTGGTTACAGCTTGTTGACTTCAAACCACTTGCCCCTCACTGCTGTAGGTTTGAATCCCGCCAGAGACTTTTGATTCTTTCATGTGAGGAAGCTATTTACTCTGCTGATTATACATATGATACATTGTATTATTTTTATCAATAATTGAAATACTTTTGGAAAATTTGTATATTCTAATTAATTCACTTTTACTTATTTTTCAGAGATTTTTCTTGATGGGAGCTGGTGATACAATGTTCATCTTTTATACAGAGATCTTTGATAAGGTAAGTCCGACAGAACAAAATAGAATAATAATATTAAGATTGCAGCTTGATATTTTTTTAACTACTAAAGATATTCATTTGGGGCATCACTTTTGTATTTCGAATAATTATTGTCGGCCACCGTATAGACCCATGAAGAAGTCACCTCAGTGCAGTAACAAGTTCACTCCTATTAAACTATATATAGAGTTAACTTGTTACTTGACAAAGGTGATTAAGTATGTATTTTGACACAACTTTTAACTACTTCTGAACTAAGTAAACTCAATCTGATAAGAGATTGTAATATATGACATCCAGTATGATATCCCAATGTGTTTTTTTTCAAGCTTACGGCCTGGTACAAACAGAGTTATAATGAAATAACTTCACAGAGTGCACTACCCTTCACAATGGATAAGTCGGCCTGTTACATTTATTTTAAAGGTTATTTGCACCCCTCGGATTAGCTGGGGAAACCAAAATATTCTTAATTCCAGAGTAAGTCTATTGTAGGTTACTTTCTCCAAGACCCATGAAAATTGAAATTATTGTACACCTTTGTTACCGCAATTATACCTGGAGAAGAACTTGCACACAATTTTATATCACTAAAATAAATAGATCCGAACAAGGAAGCTGAACAAGTCAATTCAAGAAATTCAGAGGGTCACAGGTTAAAGCTGTGTAAAAGTTCCATCTCTTTAGTCAAAATATATTGACCTGCCAAATTCCGCGATACTTTTGTTCTGTGTCAGAATCTCGTAGAGGGGAGTTTAATTGCCCATATACAAAATAGCACAATATCTCATCGTGTAGAACTATTAGTTGGGCTACCATCCATGTACAAACATTTTCTATTTTTAGATCAGATTACACGAGCACTGGAAAGACACAACAACAGTGACATGGGCATTACATGAGGCATTAGATAGACATTTCCCTGATGAGGTGGCAAGGATAGCTGTGATAGTTGATACCAGTGAAGATGACAAGGAATCTCAACCCATTAATGTGACCAATTGTCTCAAACTTCAGTATCATGTATGTACATGTATATCTAAAGAAAAATATCTGTCTCAGATTTATGAATAATTATAAAAAATCCAAAATTGTCAGACCAATTGGAATGATCGTAAAGATAAAGTTTATTTGATTTATTTATTTTTTTATTTAATAATTTGATATACCCGGAAGGTTTTTTTTTGTGCAAAGTGGATTTCAGTACCAAATATTTTTAGCTCACCTGTCACTTTGTGACAGGGTGAGCTTTTGTGATCGCTTTTCGTCCGTCGTCCGTCCGTTGTCCGTCGTCTGTAAACTTTTACTTTAAATGACATCTCCTCATAAACCACTAAGCCAATTTCATCCAAACTTCACAGGAATGTTCTTTTGGTGGTCACCTTTGAAAATTGTTCAAAGAATTTAATTCCATGCAGAACTCTGGTTGCCATGGCAACCAAAAGAAAAAACTTTAAATATCTTCTTCTAAAAAACCCAAAGAGCTAAAGCTAAGATATTTGGCATGAAACATCTTCTAGTGAGTGTCTACCAAGTTTGTTCAAATAAAAGCCCTGGGGTCAAAATTGGCCCCGCCCCAGGGGGTCATTGATTTTCCCTATATGTATATAGTAAAAACTTAAAAATCTTCTTTTAAAGAACCCAAAGAGCTAGAGCTTAGGTGTTTAGCATGAAACATGTTCTAATTGGTGTCTACCAAGTTTGTTCAAATAAAAGCCCTGGGGTGAAAATTGGCCCCACCCCAGGGGGTCATTGATTTTCCCTATATGTATATAGTAAAAACTTAAAAAATCTTCTTTTAAAGAACCCAAGGAGCTAGAGCTAAGATGTTAAGCATGAAACATGTTCTAATGGATGTCTACCAAGTTTGTTCAAATAAGAGCCCTGGGATCAAAATTGGCCCTGCCCCAGGGGGTCATTGATTTTCCCTATATGTATATAGTAAAAACTTAAAAAACTTCTTCGAAAAAACCTGAATAGTTAGAGTTTAGATATTAAGCATGAAACATTTTCTAGTAAGTGTCTACAAAGATTGTTCAAATAAAAGCCCTGGGGTCAAAACTGGCCCTGCCCCAGGGGTGTTATTGTTTTTAAATATATGTGTAAAGAAAAAACTTAAAAAATCTTCTTTTAAAAAACCCAACGAGCTAGACCTTAGATGTTTAGCATGAAACATCTTCTAATGGGTGTCTACCAAGTTTGTTCAAATAAAAGGCCTGGTCAAATAAAAGCCCTGGGGTTTAAACTGGCCCCGCTCAGTGGGGGCCTATATACAGGTGAGCGACTTCAGGGCCATCATGGCCCTCTTGTTTACATGTAGAGGTGATCACATAGACATGATAATGTAGAGATGATAAGATACACCTGATCATGTAGAGATGATCACATAGACATGATCATGTAGAGATGATCTTATAGTAATGATCATGTAGAGATGATAAGATAGACCTGATCATGTAGAGATGATCTTATAGTAATGATCATGTAGAGATGATAAGATAGACCTGATCATGTAGAGATGATCTTATAGTAATGATCATGTAGAGATGATCACATAGACATGATCATGTAGAGATGATCACATAGACATGATCATGTAGAGATGATCACATAGACATGATTATGTAGAGATGATCACATAGACATGATCATGTAGAGATGATAAGATAGACCTGATCATGTAGAGATGATCACATAGACATGATCATGTAGAGATGATCACATAGTAATGGTCATGTAAACTATTTTTAACTTAAAAGCTTTGATAGGAATTTTGTCTTTATTTTAATGTTATATGTAATATACCTGATTGAGATACTATAGTTTTTAGCTCACCTGTCACTTTGTGACAGGGTGAGCTTTTGTGATCGCTTTTCGTCCGGCGTCCGTCCGTAAACTTTTACTTTAAATGACATCTCCTCATAAACCACTAAGCCAATTTCATCCAAACTTCACAGGAATGTTCCTTTAGTGATCACCTTTGAAAATTGTTCAAAGAATTTAATTCCATGCAGAACTCTGGTTGCCATGGCAAACAAAAGAAAAAACTTTAAATATCTTCTTCTAAGAAACCCAAAGAGCTAGAGCTTAGATATTTGGCATGAAACAACTTCTAGTGAGTGTCTACCAAGTTTGTTCAAATAAAAGCCCTGGGGTCAAAATTGGCCCCGCCCCAGGGGTTCATTGATTTTCCCTATAGGTATATAGTAAAAACTTAAAAAATCTTCTTCTAAAAAACCCGAATAGCTAGAGTGTAGATATTAAGCATGAAACATCTTCTAGTAAGTGCCTACAAAGATTGTTCAAATAAAAGCCCTGGGGTCAAAACTGGCCCTGCCCCTGCCCCAGGGGTGTTATTGTTTTTAGATATATGTGTAAAGAAAAAACTTAAAAAACTTCTTTTAAAAAAATCCAACGAGCTAGACCTTTGATGTCTAGCATGAAACATCTTCTAATGGGTGTCTACCAAGTTTGTTCAAATAAAAGCCATGGGGTTTAAACTGGCCCCGCTCCAGGGGGCCTATATACAGGTGAGCAACTTCAGGGCCATCATGGCCCTCTTGTTTGTTAAAGCCTTGATATTTTAGGATTGATATTGTAGATACCCAGCCCAGTAGATGTTGTGATCAATGAGAGATGCCAGGAGATATATAATCATATATTCAGCTTTCTGCTTCAAGTCAAACGTGCCAAATATTGTCTTGATGAACTTAGATTTTATGGTAAGTTGTCTTAAATATTCACTGATTGAACTTAGATTTTATGGTAAGTTGTCTTTTGAACTTAGGTCTATGGTAAGTTGTCTGAAATATTGTCTTGATAAACTTTGATTTTTAGGTAAGTTGTTTGAAATATTGTCTTGATAAACTTTGATTTTTAGGTAAGTTGTCTTAAATATTGTCATGATAAACTTAGATTTTATGGTAAGTTGTCTTAAATATTGTCTTGATGAACTTAGTTTTTATGGTAAGTTGTCTTAAATATTGTCCTGATGAACTTAGATTTTATGGTAAGTTGTCTTAAATATTGTCATGATAAACTTAGATTTTATGGTAAGTTGACTGAAATATTGTCTTGATGAACTTAGTTTTTATGGTGAGTTGTCTGAAATATTGTCTTTAAAAACTTACATGTTATGGTATATTGTCTGTCATCACAAAACCTGCCGTCTTTAAACAACATCTCTTAAAACTACGTTCCTTGGAATGATCCTCAGGTGACCCTCAACAAATGTTTCTAGCATGAAACAGAACATTTTGTTCCCTAAAAATAACTGGCCATTAGAAGCAAAATTTGCCCTTAATTGATAAAAGTCACCCCCCCCCCTCCTTCCTCCACCCCTATTTTTGTATCATTTAGTTACAGTAGACATATCTTTGTTTTCTTTGTTATTGAAATCTTTTTTGTTTGTACAATACCCAGATCTTCGATATTTGGCATGTAGCATAAACTTGTGGTTCTTTGTAAACATTTAGTTATGCAGTTGTAGATAAAAATGACACATCCAGTGTAATATTAATAATATCTGTCATATGTTACGGTTCAGATTGGAATATTCGTCCCAAATGGGCGGGTTCCCAAGGGACAGATATTCCGATCCAATCCATAAGCATATGTCAGATTTTTTTTCTTGCATATTCTACCATATTCCATCATATTTTAGATTATTTAAAACAATTTTCCATGGAAATTTATGTCAATACAACGTAGCTATTTTCTTACAACAGCATATGAAATTATAACTTCATTCATAACGGCGAAATAACACCATCCTAAGAGTGCCATTGTATAACATGCGACTCATCTGGCACCCCCCCCCCCCTGCCAGATGAAATTTGTGACATGGATAAAACTAAGGGAAACACCAGTCTGATAAGCAAGAAAATTACTTCTGTGTTGAAAAATTGTGTCGTTTTCTAACTTTCAGTCTCAGGTGAGCATCGTGGTTCTCTTGCTATTTAACTTATGTTGCCTAGCAGATAAATATGTATTGCACATTGAAGCTGCACTCATTTATCTTCTATTTATTGACGTAAAAGTAAACACCACATTTAGCATATCACAATTATAGTAGCAGAGTTCTTTATTCTGCTAGGTAACGTGTACTAGTAAACAACATTAATTATTTTGTTTTCCTTATCCTTTATTAAAGAGAAACAAAAATAGCTTCTTTGAATAACAATGTACTACGTGAGTAGGGTCATGTTTTATTTGTTTTGCTATTTCTTTGAAATGTTTAACCTATTTTCCATGTGTTTTAGATCTAGCGAAGGAAAGCGTCCTGTCGGCAACAGATAGACTGTTTCAGTCTCAGAGTACGGACAACATCCCACGGTCAGCTAAAATCCACAGAATGCATCTTCTTAGAATGAAGCTGATCAACTTTGTGAATAGTCTGCACAACTATATTATGACAAGGGTATGCCATGTTGTTTTTTTTTAACTAACTTGTAAACCTTCTTGGTTTTATTCGATCAAATTCTGAAAATTAACTTACTTTTGTGAAAGTGTTAATCCAGGCCATTTCTTAAACACGATAATTGACAATGTATTGTTTGTCTGTAATCCTAACACATTGAATATTTTCATGCTCTAAAAGAAGGAAAAGCCTGTCACTTTGAATAAAAAATTTTTAGTATGAGATAGAACTTAAAAAAATCACCAAAAAACAGTTTAATAACTTTGAGGCCAATACATTGTAGCATGATGGAGTAGTTTTGAGACAGAACTCAGACAAAAATATTATAATCTAGAGTGAGCTATAGCAATACAAAAATATTTAATATATTAAAATGTTTGAAAACTAAGAAAAACACACTTTTCTTAATGGAGACTAGAACATTCCACGTCTTTATATATATAGCTATGTTTTAATAGATTTCAATAAATTGAACAATTCCCTGCAGATTCTGGTACTTCGGCCGATTCCGGTTTGTCGACTTCATTAAAGGAATTAAATTTCAATGATGCAACATAGGTTTCATAAGTGATGAAACTGTATGGTTCTATAAATAGACATGATGTAATATATATAGATATACATGTATTTCATTTGTAGATTTTACACAGTATTGGATTAGAGTTCACTCATGATTTACGGGAAGCGAAGGATCTTGATGAGATCATTGAGATACATGCGGGATATATTCGTAAAATACACGAGCGATGTCTACTGCATAAAAAAAATACATTCCTAAAAGAAGCCGTGCTGAAGGTTTTGAATTTATCCCTGAGGTTTCAGAAAGAATGGGATTGTGGGATTGATAATATAAGGTTAGACTTTATTTTTGGATAATACTGATTACTCTTTCGAAACGTTCTTGAAAACAGGTTTGTTCTTATGAGCCGTTTGAAGTGAATTTAGGCCTTTAAAAATATTAATATGTAATGCTACTTTGGTTTGACCAAGTCTTTGAATTTGTTTAAAGGCCCGTTATACCCCAGAGAATATCTTGTTTCTATTTCACAAAATCTTTTTGTTTTTGATGTTCTTTTATAGTTTGCAAAAAAATAACTCATTGGCCAATTATATGAACTATTTTCTTTCTTCTGTGGCGTTTAAAAGTGGAAAATGTCATGATATTTGTGTTTATAAAGAATTCAGTCCATACGTCAATGGTTGACGAAAAGTGTTTTGCCGTTTGCGAAGATTTTCCTACTGATTCATCAGACATTTTGGCGAAATATTCAATTTGATGACATTAAAAAGATCAAGAACAATAGTTATCATCACAAAAAAAAAATTGATGTTTTTTTTGTTGACAAAGTGTTATAAGACATTTTAAGTTGTGCTATTTTTAGTAACAGATCGATAAGGAAAATGTCGGACGTAGGTAGAATGGGACTCATTGAAGCGTGAAAGATATTATCAATTTATTTTGATTCAGTGGACAATTTAATAGACAAGCTCCCCTAATTTTGCTACATTTGGCCTGTGATGTTTCATTTTTTTTTTTAAATAGGAGTGAATATCCTGTATATGTATGAATATGTAAAGAAGTATTGCACAGGGAGTGTGAGATAAGCCCATGTTAGATAAGATTTTCCAGCATGGCTATTTTTTTAGCAATATTAATTGATAGTAAGAAAGAGACTGATCAAACTGCTTGAGTATGTAGACCGGTCTTGCTCTATACTTGGCGGCCATGGCTAATCATTATTGGTTCCAGTCGGCAAAGTGTAAAGTTTTGTTATTCTATGGGCATGTGGTGGGTTTTTTGTAATTAACCACCCAGATCACGGCAAGAAGCCATTTTGAATTCCCCAGAGTACAGTTCACCACTGCATCATTCCTGGGCAGGCTGTCACGCAGTTAACCTGTACTTGTGCCTACACTTGTGCAAGGACATGATATTACTTCTGTACATGCCAGAGCAGAGGTACGGTGAAAATGACCGTAGAAATCATTTCATGATCAATCAAGTGACCTGCGCCATCTGGGAATCAAACTCGGGTCGCCTGATTCACAGTCCAACGCTCTTACAATTGAGATAACTGTACGGTACCCATGACTTTCACACATTGACGTCTGTTATAGCACCAAGCCCTTTGAGTTTTCACTTGCTACCTTTACAACAATATGCCAATTTTGGATTCTTCACACTATTCATAAAACATAATATGCTTATACAATTATCACTTTATTCAAACATACATGTACATTGATTATTGATTTTTTCCAGTATGATTCAGATAGAGGACACGGAAATGGAATTTTCCCGATGTATACAATTTCTACGATCCTTCCTTAGTTCTGTTATACAGCGTGGATCTTTTCCTCACTGTAAGTTTATTTTTCTCGTAATATTTCTAGGGCTTACTAATTTTTTCAAGTGAATACTGTATAAGTGGTTAAATTAGCTATTTGAAAATGTTGGCAAATTTAGCAAATTGATGAAAATCACTAAAATTTCCTCAAGTGTAAATATCAGTCAACCTGTCATTAAATTCTACCACTGCTTGACTTGCTAATCATTAATGTTCCCTCACGCAAAATGTCTGAACTTTTTGATATACAGAAATATCTGCTTGTGCAGTAAGACCTTTGCTTGATCCTGTATGGCTGGTTAGTTTATGAACTGATAGTGCTTCCGCCTAACTCCATCTGGCGTACAGTGATGCATACACTTGTTCTCTGTGATTATCTAACATGATGGGCATAGATCCCAGGTCTAATAGCTCTGAGACACCTTTTTACAGAGTAATGTCCCTTTTCTTATTAAATAGTTAGGTGCATTGTCTAAAGGACAGCTGTTGTTACTCTTGACAGGGACTTTGGATTCTTTTGTATGAAGAAGTATCCAGCTAGCTTAAGGAACGTTGAATGGTTCTACTCAGGTGACTGTTTGTGCCTGAACTAATGCATGAAGAGGCACCAGTAAAGCTAAAAAGTTGCCATGTGACCTAAAGTTTGAGAACCATACATAAGTCCTTTTTTTATATGATAGAGCTAAGTTTTGTATAATCAGGAAATGATTAGAACCATGTTAAATGCTTGTTAAAATTTACTCTGTAAGGGACTTTTAAAGGAATCAGCTTGCTTGATAGATTGTTGATTATAGGTTTATAAATAATATTTTACAGGTATATATTATATATCATTAATTGATATATTATATCATTATTATCATATTTATATATATTTACAGTGGAGGCATTAGCTTTTGGTTTGGAGAATTTGATACCAAGATAGCGCAATGCGAATTCAAGACAAGTGGGTCAAGTGTGTACAATGAAAAGACGCCATGCTGTCACATGAGATATGGGTACAGCTTGGCTATAAAGCTACTCTTGTTACAGTATATTTATTGATACTTATGTGGTGGATAAAACATTACAAAAATTAGAGACATATATGGAGTATAAATTATATTTAAAAAACCCTAAATTATTACATGAATATTTGTAAAAAGCCATGTTTGTTTGAATGAAATCCCATATTAAAATGTCACCGCAAACTAACAGAATGTTGGGTGGTTCCACCCAGGTGCCTGATAGTGTGCAAGGTCTGGGAGCCTGAAGTATAGAAGAAAAGTCACTAATTGACTTCTAGTATTGGTTCCACTTGACAAAAAACCGTACCATGATATATACAGTAAAGCCTGTAAACAGAGGCCATCCAAAGGAGAGAGACTGAACATGGCATTTATAGACAAGTGGTCTTTATTTGGAGGTTATCATGTTCTAGGGTTGGTCAAAACTGTCCTTTATTTACAGGGTGGTCTGTATTCAGAGGTGGTATTTAACACGGGTTTGACTGTAATCCATAAAGCTGAATTTTGCAGTGTTATTCTGATAGTACATTTGTTTTTATCTTTCTAACAAATTTTCACATTTGATATTTACTTCAGGTGATAATTATGCTTCTAAATGTTCTAAACCAGTGATTACTGGTCACATTGTTTAACACATATCTGCCCTTTTCACAGAATAGAAGAAAAAACAAATCTATTTCTGAGGCTCAATGTCCCTTTAAACATATTTATATCTAAAGGCTCATTGTGCCTTTAAATATTCTGATTTAAGGCTACATGTATATGCAAACATTATTCATATCTAGCTGTTCAATAGTCCTCACTACAAATATTGAATATTGCTTTTGCATTGTTAAAGCTGCATGCCTCCAGATTAGCCAAAATATTTCAAGACAAACAAACGTGGGAAAACATATTCAGATTGTAAGAAAAGTTAAAAGATTCAATATTCAAGTTATAATTAATATCTTATTGCGATTTATGACTGATTTTGCAGTATTTGTCATCATATTTTTACTGTACTACTAACACAGTAAGGGCTTTTTTTGCATATTTTGACCTAATTTTGGTAATATACATGAACTGTAGGTGCCATTAGCAATGTGCAAATTACTTTCTTTGTTCACTTCACAATATTTTACTTTTAAATACATTTGGAAATAAGGATGAATCTGGAGGTGTGCTGTTTTAAGTAACTATATTTATGTTTCAAGCTTATCTTTGTGTATGTTAAGTTTAAATAAATAAAATCAAATAAAAAATGACGAAATTCTTGTGTTGATTGAAGTAATTTAAAACTGTTGATTCATGAAGGGCATATTTTAATTAGTGGCAACAACTCAATTTTACCATGATTTGCACGTGAAGTACATGTATAATATACCGTTTTAAAGATTATTAATTTTTCTAACCAACAGTCTGATTTCGCACGATTTGCACGTGCAATAAAATTTTAGCAGGTAATTTATATACATGTGGTTTCGTATACTGGTTATAAACATGGCTGAGTTGCATTGTGATTTGAGAGGAACAATGAGCCTATTGCAAAATTTCGTTAGTTATTGGGTAAATGCGCGTCAGAAATAAAAACGGATCTAGATTTAGTTTATGGAGAAAATGCCATTCCTATGTGGGTGTCAATGTAAGGAAGGAAGAAAGATCTAATGCTAAGGATGATCCCCGCCCTGGACGGCCAATTTCCGCTACCTCTGAAAAAGAGATCGGCACTGCCAAAGCCATAGTTGATGAAGATGCAAGATATACCGTTGAAGAGGTAAGCTTAGTGTGTCATATGTGGTTTCCATCTTGAAAGAAAAGTTAAAGTTTATAAAACGCTTAATTGGTTAGTGTTCATTAGTTGCGCCGTTCTTGACCAATTTAGTTTTGTAAATGCTCTAATAAACACTAACATATACCTGGGGACAAGCAACTAGAGACTAGATAATCAGTCTTATCGCCACATCAGCGTTGTTTGTGCCGTGTGGAGGCTGTAAAAAGTCGCTCCGTACATTCAATCAGAGATGTTATATTTCCGATCCTTAAAGATCGTTCAGCACGACATTATTGTTGTGCCTAAAGTATTTTTAGTTTTTAACTTTTCGGCAGTTTCTAGTTGGGTGGTTCCAATATTCCTTCTTGAATAATGTTGAATCAACCTTAAGATATTTGCTGCTTTTTATCTTTGTCTTTTGATGTCTTATCTGTAATATGCAGGCTTCATAACCTCTGATCCTCTTTCGAAATTCCATTTTATTTAGTTCCGGCCTTTTGCTTTCTCGTTTAGGGCACAAGCTCTTTTTTACTTGCGGACCATACGCCGCTTTTCATGGAATGGCACTACTATGTCACATTGAAGGTTCTATGATAACCGCCATATAAACACATATTATGATGTTTCTAAATTCAAAATTTCACCATTTCCGTGTTCAATTCTGCTTAAGCCGGTGCTAGGGGAGGTGGACGGTAGTTTGCACTTGACAGTACCGTCCATAAACAGGCTCAATCAAACCGAGCCTGCAACATTTTCAATTCTGTCGTTTTGGCCTTTCCTTTGGGATTCTTATTTTCTCTATTTTATGTTGGCGTCCAATTGAGAGTCATCCAATAGTTGAGCGTACTGCTGTTTAGATACTATATATATTTATATCGTTATAAATATACACAAAAACATCTAAGTGCTAAATTACTGTCAAAATGCTACGCCAGTTGGTTTATGTTTCACTTTTTACACTATGTACTTCGGACAAAAAATGATCAATTAGACCTGGGACAGAAAGATAACCAGATTATACTAAAATGGCGTCATGTGCGCGTGTTTGGACCTAAATATAACGCGGCGCTAATCGCCAGTAGATTTTTCCATTTACGTATATTATGTCCCAGCGAACACGTAAAAGCGTTTCTTTATGACAGTACCAAAAAGTGCACATTTTATTGTTCACAATTGCCATTTTATACAAAAGTGAATTTGTGACTATATAATACACACTCTTGCAAGTTGATATTATGGTAAAATGTACATGTCTCAACGTTACATTATACCAGTCTATTCATGTTTATATAAAAATTATATAACAATTATATAAATTGGAACGTGACAAAGGTATTGTTTGTTCGGCATTCTTGACGTATTTGTTAACAAATAAAATGTTATATGTCATTTAAAGTACAGCACTTGATGGCCTGAATGATCTTTTATTATGTATAATGTACTGACTAAAAGCCATACGCACTAAGAAAATAAAGAGGTGCACACACTTTGGGAATTATCCAAAATACGCTCGTGCGGAGACCAGACACCGGAAAAAAATCACGGTGGTGGTGTTTGTGTTTTCACTCCGGAGCACGGCAGTAGGCCACATTGAATTTAGCAGAGCACAGTTCAGCCACCGCATCTTCAACAAAGCACGAAACCTTATAAACATGTACTGCTTTATCGCCGATGGATCAAATTTAGTTTTTATTTGTATGGCAAATAATGGAGGAACATTCCACAGCGATTTCTGAGGAATTATGTAATGTCCATGAGACAGAGGTGTATGAAAGTTATACAAGCTCAGGGAGGACATATTGGATATTAACTGATTAATATTATGTTCTACTCATTCTGTGATAAGAGTTGTGATTCACATCGTTGTGTTGTGAATTATGCGATTTATTCTCTGTTACTCATGTTTTATTTCTGTTAAGTTTTATACTTTTCCATTCATCGACTACAATTAAATGTTTACAATACATGTGTGAAGTGTTCATTTCTCTATACTCTTAATTTCACCAATCATCATTCTTTAATAACCCAAAATACACTAAAAAGCACAAGTGTTGCGTTAGAAAAGTCTTTCAGTGTATATTAGACAGTCAAGGGCACAAACTTTTCTCCATATAAAGAATAAAATGGTGGTTTCCTAACCTGGCCCGCGCGGGTCAAGTTAGAGCGCTAGGATTTCACAATAGATGTCAAAGTGAACTCTGGAAACGTTAAAGAACTTGTCAAATGAATGACTTAGACTTGTTTCAATCATGCAATATCCACAATATCTGTTATTGTAACTTCAAGGGTTTGTTCAAGTCACCTGGCTTGTTTTAAAACTATTTGGTGATTCTATTGGGGTCTAAATATTGTTCAACATATATAGATATATTTACGCTTCAAACCCAAAATATATAGAATTTGAACAGAAATTCATGTTGAAACTTCAAGAAATGTCATTTTAGCGTGATTTGAGTACATAAGATCATTTTAATATTTTTGTCATTATTTTGCCTGAATATCACTTTAAGAGCACCCGTTGATTGGTCAAAGAATTTCAAATTTTATAATTTTTGGTTTCTACACCTCACTGAAGTTCTTTTAAGTGAAAAAAATAATTTTTAATATGTACTGACTGAAAGGCGAGCAGTGCGTGCAGCCCAAGATCTGATGAGAGGGGTGTCCTGGCTGACCCCTCACTCCGCACTGATTGCACGGGTGAAATTAAATTTAATTGCCACAAGCTGGCTATGGGTTAATTTGATCAGTTGTGTCCTGGTATAGTTACACTATGTTATACATGTAATTTTATGCCTAGTAAATTTAAATTTGTCACAGGACCAGAAGACTGTGCAGTCTGACCGGGACTTGAACCCGGAACCCTCAGAATATCGTTCCGCGGTTCTACCGACTGAGCTTACCGGCCGCTTACACATATTCTCCCCCAAAGAGTGAACAGTGACATATTCATAACATATTTTTTAAAGTAACAAACAATCTTCATTTGAAATATTTTTATTTAAGACAACAAAAATCTGCTATTTACATTGTTTGAATAATTGTAATGTAAAATTAATATAAACATTTTGAACAAATTTTATTTTAGGTTTCTCTTTATGTTTTATCTTATATTACGTACAATGTATATGTTTAACTTTACTTTGCCTGAATTAAAATATTACTTACTTGTGAATGTATTCATGTTTAATTCAAAATATATTTATACATCACATGTAAACATGATTGTATTTTGGATATAAAGTCATTGCCGCGTTAAGTGCACCAATAGCATAATTTCTAGCATCAGTCTAACAGGACCTGTGAAGATGTTTGTAAGCTCTTTCCATCGTTTTAGACGTACATCTATCTCAGGATAAAGTCGAATATGTATTGTTACTGCGGTGTTTATAATGCAACAATTGCATTATTTTTAGCATTAGTCTGTTAGGGTGAAGCAACAGGACCTGTGAAGATGTTTGTAAGTTTTCGCCATCGTTTAAGACGTATATCTAACTCGGGATAAAGTCGAAAATGTATTGTCATTGCCGTGTTAAGTGCGCCAATAGCATCATTACTAGCATCAGTCTGTTAGGGTGAAGCAACAGGACCTGTGAAGATGTTTGTAAGTTCTCTCCATCGTTTAAGACGTATATCTAACTCAGGATCATCATCTAATGAAGCATGTCGGACTCTAGAAACCGCCTCGAATTCTTCACTCTGGTCAATATTCCTACTTGACTTTAAACGTATCCATCTTGGATAACGGAATTTGTTTTCTCGCTCTTGTATTGTTACATGATCAGTAAAATCATGATCAGTGTTTTTACCATCACATATTGTTTCCGGACTCTTAAAATTGTGATGGGAAGTTACCTCAATATTCGTCTCAAGCTCGCAATCTTTCTCAGGTTGATAACTTTGTGCTCTCTCTCGAGGTTTAGTTGATACAACACCAGCACCATTATCCAAGTTTAATGAACGCCATTGCCTTAATTTTTCTATCATCGGTATATGACGAATTGTAGAACGCCTGCCTTTATTTTGGAAGTTTGTTTTATCAGTTAAGTCTATCCATTTTTTTATTCGGTCTACGTCTTCCGATTGAGGCACGAACGCTAAACTCTTTGACTGACAGGATGTTTCAGTGTCAACATCAGATTCATGATCATAATCGGGTTTATCTATATCCTCAAAAACGGCGTCACTCCCACTATTGTCCGAATCATAATCATCTTCAACATCAACTGATTTCTTCGTTTCTTTTTTGATATACTGGTGTACCATCCTTCGGCAAGAATTTCTCAGATGCAAAATACCGTTCATTTTACTGGGATTCTAAGGCTACTATCTTACTGCGATAAATGCGATTATACGAGTAGACACGCTGTACCTTTCCAGCGTCTTATATACGCGGTAGGATGTGTAAGGTGCTAAACAGATATTGGATTTCTTATGAAAAATATGAAGGAAACATGTATTAAAACGAGTCAAAAGGTTATATTGTCAACACGTGACCATTTTGGCATTAACAACTTTATGTACCAAGATATAACTTTATTAGCCTTTTCGATCCCTTCACGTGTCAATCAGGTATATATATTATATGTACCTGTGTCAATTCAATGTGGGTCACGGGTTTTCCTTATTCTATAGAAAAAAAATCTCACCTCTGAAACAGCAAAGACTGTCCTGAATTTTCCTATTTATGTGCATGTATATTTAACATGTAATAAAAACTTAAAAAAATCTTCTTTTCTGCCTTCCTGTGCATTATTTCAAGCATTAACGGGTACCTGAGTAGAACGCAATCCGGTCAACTCGTCCCCTGGTCAACTCGTCCTCTGGTCAACTCGACACCTTTTTGGTCAACTCGTCCCCTACTTTTGGTCAACTCGTCCCTAATATGGTCAACTCGTCCCCTACTTTCGATCTCTGTCTTTAAAATGTCTTTAAATAATTCTTTTATGTAAAATATGTAAAATTAATACTGAATTTGATTGATATCGAAATATTAATAAAATAATTACGTCTTTTTTACGTTAAATTTTAATGATCTTTATCTAAGCGCACGTGCATAACTTTGATGTCAAACTACAAAGACAGGTAAGTTTGCAAACATTCAATTAATGTTTAATTAATCGGAGTTTTAATGATAATTAAAACTAAAATTAGGTCCAACTCTTTGATTTTTCCCGCCTCCCTGAATGGATTAAAGACTGACGACAGATTAACAGAAATTAGAAGCGCTAAAAACTTTATGTCGGTGCGTATTGATCTCATTATAGAAGGATCGTGTCAATTAAAAACATGATAATTGTTTGTTGGGAACTTGTCAATATAAAAGTTTCCCTGATAAATATAAGATTTATTCTTAAAAACACATTTGCGTTGTACGTTATACGAACATTGGATTATTTTTTTTGTGCATATCAATCATTTCTTAGAATTCCATATTGTTGGATTATAGACTGCATGTGAACGGTGTATGTGACAATTTTAATTATTTGTGTTGTTGATTGTGATTTTTTTAATTGATTAGTGTTGTTAATTGTGACAATGTACCCCTGCATTGATTGTAGGAAACATGTGCGGAAAAAGGCCTGTCTGCCGAGTATGTCAGTCACCGAGGGGCACACCGCTTCATCAGAAAACTTCTGTGTCTGCCATTCCTTCCTGCAGAACACATTGGTCCTGTGTTCGAGTCTATGGCAGACTTAGCTCCAGACCGTTTTGATGGACTGTTAGCCTACATTAGACGGACCTGGATCGACAATGATATGTGGCCAGTCCATTCTTGGTCGGTGTTTGGATTGAGCATCCGCACCAACAACGATGTTGAAGGTAAAATCACATTTTAAAATATTATGACAATATTAGATTTTTGAAATAGACTGTATACATGGTAGCAGTCATACTTCTCATACATAAAAAAATATGTCTTAGCCAAAATTGTAGCGAATTTTCGAAATGCATGAAAAGTAGAACCACCGACGTTCCGTAAGCTAGCTGGATGAAAGCCAAAGTCCCTGTCAGGATTTGAACCCACAAACCGTGAGAGAAAAGTGGTTTGAAGTCAACGGCCTTGAAATTAAGATTACATGTGTACGTGGTAACTGACTCTGACCCAGTGACTAACTTTTTGTACCTAGAGCAGTATTTGAATTAAATAACAGTTGATAAAGTTTGTAACTTTATGATCAACTTTTAAAAAAAAATAGCCTATACATTGAAAGAATATCGCTCTATGACTTGAAGTCAGGTAGGCGGAGTCTTCTAAAGAGCCACCATAGTTCTTATTGTTCCCCCCCTATATGTTATGTTGAGAGGTGCAGTAAAAACAAATTTCTTCGACCAATAGGCACTTTTATTAGTCAATAAAGACAACTTGATTACATTTTTAAGTCATGTTATCATACTAAAATACATAATATATATAAAAAACAACAACAAAATAATCAGTGTGGATTTCTAGAATAAAAGAACAGATAAAGTTTCACTTTTTTACTGCAAGCAGCATTCATAACATGGTTTTAGTGACATTGTACATGGAGGAAATGGAATGACAGAATGACTAAATTGTACATCAATAATTGTTAGATTAAGTAGATATCTGGGCTAAGACATGGACTTTAATTGACAATTAGAGTAATTAAAGTCGATGGTTAAGATGATGTGTAAAATATGGTTTCAGAAATCTATGGCTAACAAACAATTGCTAATTAAGATCTATTCATCTTTTGAATTCAAATAATATATCCAAATTCATTCAATTATCAATACAATATATTATGTCTAAGGATCTATCAATCTTACATATTTATACAGAAATGTTTTGTTCAACAATCTAACTAAAGCAACAGTATCAGCGTCATGGCAATGTTGAGACAGTATTATTTTTACATAAATACATGTGAACCGGTTCATATAAAACAAGAGCGCCCTATGCCTTGTTGACGCTCATCTGGTAATAATAAATTTTTACAAAAAAGGGGCAGAACTCCAAATATATAGCTGTCAGAATTATGCCCATTGTCTTACATGCCCGCCTTGGCATGATTAGTAAATATTCCAAGTTTCATGCTAATAAGTAATAAAATGTTATAAAAATTATAATCCCTAAATGAGGAATGAAACACTTCTTTTATATATGAAATAAATCACATGTTTGTCCAACATGTGAGTCAATTTACATGACATAATATAGTACAATAAACAATGTCAGTAATATCACAGATTTATAATATAAATCCGTGATGATATAAATCATTAGCAGTTAGTAACCCAGGTAGTATGGTAAGAACCAAGACATAACAAGAGCTGTCGGTAGGACAGCCTGCTTGACTATTCAAAGTGCTTGATAGTAAAAATATCACCGGGATAATGTTGAATTTTCTAAGTTCAAAAAGGGCCATAATTTTGTCAAAATCCAGGTTAGAATTATGGGACTTGGACAGTGATCCCATATTATGCCCTCAAATAAGTGTGTGGAGTTTCAACCTATTCCCTTCAGTAGTTTTTGAGATACCAACTTGCACACAAAAACTTAACCAAAGTGTGATGCCCACACCTGGGTGAGAACAAAAGCTCTCCCTATTCTTTGAATAGTCAGGCTAAAATTGTCCTCGAAATAGTTACTGCAACTGGTAACCAAAACTAAAGAGTTTTAACAGAAAGGAATTTGAGATAAATATACAGTTGAATTAACACTTGTTACAATAAAAACAGTCTAACAAAAAAACAAACCTTAAAGCTGCATGCCTATAGATAAGCCGAAATATTTCAAAAAAATTTAACTTGAGAAAAATGTACTTAGATAAAAAGTAAAGTTAAAATTTAGATTTAATATGCATTTAGTGACTGAGATCAACATATTTGTACTGCATAACGCAATGAGGCCTATTTTCACATATCCTGATCTATCTTGGTAATTCTTTGCAGATTTTAAATGTTGTTTCGCAATGTGTAAAGTACTTTCATTGTTTACATGAAAGTATTTTACTTTTTTTTATAAATTTTTTAACTTTCCATGAAAATTAGCATGAATCTGAAGGCATGTAGCATAAATAGCTTTAAGACAACACAACTCAGTAAAATTATTAAAAATTTGATTGAAGAAATAGCTTTCACCTGAATATAAGCTAAGACTTGTAAAATATAAAAATGAATCCTTAAATATTTAAATTTATAAGATGTATGGCTTTATATAACTACACTAAAATCAACTTAAATTTCAACAAATTATGGAAAAAAAGAAAGACACTGCTTCATCGGGCAATTTCAAAATTGTTTTCAAAACAAACTGGTCAATCATACTAAAATATGACTTGTTCCCTATGATTATGAGTTCAAATACTTCAGAAAAACAGAACACAATCTATAAGATATCATAATATTGTAAATGACACAAGTTTACAGGGTACATATGAAAAATAACCATTCCTGAGACTTGAAAGTATAAACAATAAATGAGAAGAGAAGAAAAATACATTGATTGTTAAGCAAAAATGATATGTCAAAATTTAGAATATCTTGAAGAAAAATATCATTAATATATCAAGTACATGTATATAACACTACCATGCACTAGCATAAAAAGTGATATGACAGGATATTCATTTTTGTTTGTTTGATCAGTATGAGAATTTCTACAGTTTCCAGGAAACTTTATCAGTCGATAAAGAATCCATCATTGGCCTGCTTCCCATTCAAACTCAAAGGGCCTGGTCTTTGATCAGATAGATTAAGGGCCTGCTTCCAATGATTCATTATTTGGCCTGCTCCCTCAGGTCAAATTTATCATTCAGCCTACTTCCCAGTCAGACTCATTTTTCAGCCTGCTATTATCTGTTCATTATAACTACATGTATTATGCAAAGCCAAGGAGCTGTTTGCTTTTCATAAGCAAGCTCTGTGGATAGCTTCCTCACTTAAAAGAATACAATGGCAGGGCCTTTTTTCCTTCTATAACAGGGGCTGGTATAGGACTGCTTCCCCAAAGAAAATTTCTTTAAAATCAGTTGCAGTTTTCCCCAAAAATTAAATTTACATCAAGTTTTTACTTCCCCTTTTGCAAATATACCGTGTAATTTTCCCCCAAAATTAAGTGTTGGGCTGCTTCCTCAACTTGTGAAAAAAAAAGCCCTGAATGGTCTTGGTGAGATTCAAACCAACAGCGAATCATATTCCCTGATCTTAAAGGGACTCCACTGAGGTTTCTTAACAAGTTAACATGACCAGGCAGGTAATAGTTTTAGAAGACTAATGTTCCATTTGATGTAGGTCTGGACCATTAACTTATGTTTAAAATTTCAGATCATTCACTCACTCTGTTTTTCCAGAATGTTTATTCTAATTGTGAAAAATTACCAGAAATTGAAAAAAAGTTGCTAATAGAACTTTATTTCTGAGTATATGTCTTAATTATCTTTTACAAATTGTTCTGTCTTAAGTGCCCTAGCTGATCTATGTAAAAAAACAAATTTTATATCTTTAGGCTTAAAGACCTTAGTGGAGTTCCTTTAACCACTTGGCTACAAATGCATCTCTATTAAATATCAATTATGGTTTGAAACTTTATCACATTAAAATACAAATATCAAAACAAGAGAATAAAGACATGTCTCTGACACAAATATTTCAACAGGAACAATTATACAAATTTATATATGAACAAATAAAAAAAAGATATAGACATAACAACAAAGAAATGGTTAAATATGAAACTAACATATCTTGTTAAATAATGACATCATAAAAATGTGGCATCAATGCAATGTGACACCATCTTTTGGCAACTTAATATTAGGCCATCAATGAAATTGTCGTAGGGCGAATTGTAAAATGAAATGAGTTATGTGTTTGACATATGGTGACACCATCTTTTAACAAAATAACATTAAGCCGTCAATGCAATGTGCCATTAACATTTGGTACACTCACAATGTCCCTTTCTAAGTCAACAGTCTTGTCGCGGCCAGTCTGCTCCTTTATTCTTAGTGCTGGATAGTCAAATAACAGCAACAAAGAAAAAGGTGCTCCTTTTGTGCATTATTTCAGGCACAAACGGGCACCTGAGTAGAATCTACTATGTTCCGTACTAGCTGGATAGATTTCTAACAGGAAAGAATTATAACAAAGATGTTAAGTTGAATTACTTGTTAGAGAACTGTGAGAATAAATTTACACTTTTTTGATATATCTTCAGGTATATGTATATAGATTATGTGGTGAAAATTAAACCTTTCTGTTATTTTTTTACTGACAGAGGTAAAATATATCATAATTATTACTTTGTACAATGTATACACAAACACTAGGCCAAGTGGGATAGCCCTAATATTCTTACGTATTGTTTCTAGCTAAAATAAAAAAGTAGAATTTGTCCGCCATTATTGACTTTGACAGTAGACGTTTTTATGGATAAATAAAATCTTTTGTAGAAATGTAGAATCTTGGTCAGGTTAAAGGCACATCATGCCTCTGAAAAGAAATAAATTTTTACTTCTTTGAAAGCCACTCATGGTTTTTTTAAAGTTTAAATAATGGGTTCAGAGCATGCTCAAAGCTTATCACTTGATTAAGTAGCGCTAAATGTTAATTGTTTGTCATAAAAGTAGTAAAATGTAAACAAAGTAGTATTTTGACTTCCATACAAAACTCTTATTCACAATAATTATATTAATTGCCAAACCAGCAAAAGATAGTTCATCTATATGACAAATAAGTATTTTTTCTGGAAACAGTAACAAGTTACCAAAAATAAAAAGTGTTTAACAAATAAAAATGACGGCATGTCTACGGCAGCATAATACATGTATACTCTTTTGCTTGGTGTAGTAAAAAGCTCCTAACTAAACTGACCATCGTAAATTTCTTGTTCACTTGTGAATATAACATATCGGTCATTAAAACTTGTTTCTACGGCACTAAAACTCTTATTTCTTTCTCTGCTGGGCCATGTTCAGTTTATAGTAGAATCCTTGTTGCTTCATAAGTTCACTATGAGTTCCCGTCTCTGTGACGACGCCATGACGTATGACGCAGATTTTGTCCGCGTTCTGGATGGTAGAAAGTCTATGGGCAATAACAATACTTGTTCTACCCTCTCTAGCCTTGTCTAATGCCTCTTGTACAATCTGTGAATATAAAAATAATAACATCATAATTATGGATTTTGAACCTTAAAGGCCCATCATGTCTCAGAAATACTATCATTTTTATTTTTCAAAAACTAATGTTTGGTATTTTGCTATAAATTTAAAATATAAAAGATACTCATTTGGCATAGTTCACCATAAAGAGGAACTATCTTTTGCTCTTGTTAGTAATTGGTATATTTATATTGAATAAGTATTTTGTATGTAATTCAAAATACTACTCTGTTTACTTTTTGCTACCTAAAATTACAGCACATTTCTTTTAAATTTATTTCCGAGTATATTTTCTATTAGCTGATCTATGTATGAAATTCAAAGTTTATGGACCTCTGTGGAGTTCCTTTAATAACAAAGGCCACTATCCTGACATAATAATTAGACAGACGCACGGGTATTTTAAGAAAGGATTAGCGCAATTATCATATCTGGTCACATCTTCAACAGTAAATCAATATTGCACTGCTATTTTGAAGTAAACATATTTATATTTTGCCTGAAATTCTTCACTCACTTATAGTATCAAAACAGATAGCTGTAAATCTATGTTAGGTATTTTGCTGTTAAAGTGACATTATGCCCAACTAAATTACTTTCTTTGTTTACTTCGCAATATGTTACTTTTAAATGCATTTTTAAAAATGTTCAAGAAAATTTGCATGAATCTGGAGGCATGCTGATATAAAGTGAATTGGTCTATGATGGAAGGTCTGTAATACAAAGAATAATTATGTTGATAGTATTTATAAGACATAAAAGAAAAACACGAAAAAATTTAAACATTTATTTTTTCAAGCAAGAATTTATAAAAATATCCTAATGATATATTTCTATTGTTGTTATCAGTGTTTGAAATACTTAGTGAAAATGTGCCAAATGTAGACCTATAATTCCAAAAGCAGGCTAAATCCATACTTATCCTTACCTTTTCACTCTCAGTATCCAGAGCAGATGTTGCCTCATCTAAGAGAAGTATTTTTGGATTTCTGACCAAGGCCCGAGCAATGGCCACCCTCTGTTTTTGTCCTCCGCTGAGTTGTGCTCCCTTCTCGCCAACACTTGTGTCATATCCCTAAAAGAATACAACAAAGGAATTATAAAATTCTTCGCTTTCAAAAGCAAATGATTTCAGTAGTGCATAATTTCAGACAAATGCCCGCCCCCCCAAAGCAGGGCCAAGCAGATGAACCATGACCTTGACTCGCTACAAAGGCATGGTTACTTTAAAAGAGAGTGTTAATAGAATAAGAAAATAAACTTATTTTAAAGTCCATCCAAAAAAGACAAAGTTATGGACCAGACAAATTTTGGACAGCAGGGCGGACTGACAGGCAACCAAATTGAGTTAAAGCAGGGTTCGTACAGACATCAAATGCCAAAATTCAAGGACTTTTTAAGCACTATTTAAGCATGTTTTCCCATTTTTCAAGCACATTTGCTGCACATACATCAACACAATCTTCAAACTAAGAAGGATAGTTTATTTGCTATTTTTTGTTAAAAACACATTTTTTCTGGCAACAATTATAAGGTTATTATAAAAGAAGAACAACAAAGGGCGCATCAAATACAAATTAGTTTTAAACAAATGCAATTTTTCCGCTAACTGTTACGTTGAGCAAACATTTCATTGATTTTGATGCTTAATTGCATCATTCTTTTGATTTTGTTAACTGTTAATTTTTATAAACACTTTGTCATTCAATCATTTTCAAGCACATTTTTAGCAAATTTAAGCACTTTTCAAGAGAGTAATCAAATTCAAGGACTTTTAAGCACTATTTTACATTTTTAAGCACTTTTTAAGAAAAGGACTCAAATTTAAGCACTTTTTAAGACTGTACGAACCGTGTAAAGGGCCATTTCTATTATTATTTTCTTTTATTTAATAGAGAGCCATTGGCCCCTTCCTTTATTGTTGCAGAATGAACCTTTATTGTTCTCTTTTGTTCTGTTTACAATTAGATGGCCCCCTGTTTGGTAGTGCTGACAGACAGATGCTACAAAAACTATATGTTTCGCAATTTTGGGGGCATAATAAAAAGTAGGAAAATAAATACCTCAGGTAACGAAGATATAAAATCGTGAATATTTGCATTTCTTGCCGCTTGTATAACTTCCTGCATCTCTACTTTTCTTGTATTGTCACCATACGCAATATTTTCGCCAATACTTCGGTCAAACAGAACGGGTTCCTGCGAGACAATTCCAATCTGTGATCTTAGCCATTGAAGGTTCAGATCTTTGATATTGTATTTATCCATGTGCTGGAAATATAAATATCTTCATATCAGTTTACAGTTCAGTGTCTTAACAGTCATTTTTTGGGACTAATTAAGGATCCATTCATCTTTGTAATGTCATATATATATTTCTCAAACCTTTGGAAATAGTTTCCGCATGTCATATCCAGAAAGAAAAATTGAAATTTAAACTGAAATTTCAGTAATTTCTGTATCCTTGATTTTGAAATTACAAAATTGCTACTGTTCTGAATTATGACAACATAAAGAAAGGAATATTACATAATATTCAGTGTAATTTCTGAATTATGGAAGCTCTAAAATCCAGAAACTTCGATTCACTTTTCACTTTCTGGGTCCCAAAAAATTTACATCTGGAATTTTGAACTATTTTCTGTTTAAATTTTTGTTCACTTCCCTTGTTTTTGTCTGAATATATTTGTATGTATGATAAATGCCACTGAAGAAGGCCTTAAATCAAAAGCTACGGTGAATTCTAATTAGCGTTTTTGATTATACATTATAAGTTGTAATGATTTTTGACAGGTTATATGGACCTACATTAAAGGTTGTTTATATATTTAACCCAAGATTTCTTCAAAAATTGACAGCAGTTGTGTATATAAAACTATATAAATGTCACAATTATCCAATTCTATGTAACATTACAAACATAGAGTATTATAAATTCTGATATACTGGTTATTAATTAACTCACCACAATCCCTTCTTCCGGATCATAAAATCGTTCAGTTAGCTGTACAGTTGTACTTTTACCACAGCCAGAACTTCCCACCAATGCCACAGTTTGACCAGGTGCCACATCTAAGTCGAAGTTGTTTAAAACTACTGTATCCGGTCTTGTAGGGTAAATAAACTTAATATTAGTAAATTTCACTTGCCCAGTGTACTGTCCCTGTAGAAGAATCAATTTTGTATATGTTAATATATACATTGTTTTTCTCAAAATATTCAATTAAAAAGCATGCTTTTCTCTTCAAAAGTTTATCTCTCTCTTAACGAAAAAGGTGAAAAATTAAAAATGCGAAAAACTCAACTACAGAGTTCCCCATTTCATAAAGTAAATTTTCATTAGCACAATAAAAACAGTCAATAAGATACTTTATTGTACAGTGTATGTATTCCTAGATATTAAAATTCTCAGCCTAATTTAGGTCAAATTCATTTTGGGGTGAAAACATTTAAATGGCTTGAATTTGGATCACCCCAATAACTGAGAATCAAATAAGTTGCTCTCTTCTTTCTATCAAAGCTCAAACAACTGCAGCTCTTGAAATGAACACTGTGAAGAGTCTCTTAGACTTCATTTTATAGGAATATAATATAATATATAATATAATATAAATTGCAGATACTTCTTTTTTGCAGAAAAAGAAACACTCAAAAGAAAAAAAGTATGATATTAGTTATTAAAGCAAAGCCCTATTAAAGCAATAATTAAAACAAAAAAAATGGTTTACTAACTTCTTTAGGTTTTTCTCCTCCTTCATCTTCGGTGTCCATTTCCGGTTTTCGATCCAGTAATTTAAAAATAGCCTCAGCAGAGCTTTGAGCTTTGGCAGCATCGGGGGCAAACGAGCTTGCTTGACCAATAGCCATACCTCCAAATACAACAGCTGAAAATGCCCTAAAAAAATATTTATATTTTTAGTAAAATTTGTTTTTGCTTGATTATTGTAATAGTTTATCATATGAATCACTTCCAATCTGCTAATTGTAAGGTAAGCATGGTTATAATTGATGAAGCTCTTCAATAAAACAAACCAGAGACAGGTGTTTTAGCCATGATATTAATCTCTACTCAGCCCTAAAAGTGACAATCAAAGTCATATATTTTTACATCACCTCAACAGAATGTTACTGTATCTGTATCTAATCTGGATATACTTAACCAGAAACATGATCAACTTTATACTATACTTAACCAGAAACATGATAAACTTTATACTATACTTAACCAGAAACATGATAAACTTTATATTATACTCAACTAGAAACATGATAAACTTTATACTATACTTAACCAGAAACATGATAAACTTTATACTATACTAAACTAGAAACATGATAAACTTTATACTATACTTAACTAGAGACATGATAAACTTTATACTATACTCAACTAGAAACATGATAAACTTTATACTATACTTAACTAGAGACATGATAAACTTTATACTATACTAAACTAGATACATGATAAACTTTATACTATACTTAACTAGAGACATGATAAACTTTATACTATACTCAACTAGAAACATGATAAACTTTATACTATACTTAACTAGAGACATGATAAACTTTATACTATACTCAACTAGAAACATGATAAACTTTATACTATACTTAACTAGAGACATGATAAACTTTATACTACACTTAACCAGAAACATGATAAACTTTATACTATACTGAACCAGAAACATGATAAACTTTATACTATACTCAACTAGAAACATGATAAACTTTATACTATACTTAACCAGAAACATGATAAACTTAACAAGAAATTAAGTTATACCTAATCAGAAACAGGGTATACTTAACCAGAAATAAAATTTTACTTAACGAGAAATAGGAGCAGCTTAACCAGAAATGAAATTATACTTAACCAGATACTTAAGCTAAAATGGAATGATACTTAACCACAAATGAATTTATAATTAACCAGAATCAGGGGTATACTTAACAAGAAACAGAAGTATACTTAACCAAAAACTGGTTATAATTAACCAGAAACATAAGTCTACTTAACAAGAAACAGAAGTATACTTAACCAGAAATAGGGGTATATTTAACCATAAAATGGAATTATCCTTAACCAGAAACTGGTTATAATTAACCAGAAACAGGAGTATACGTAACCAGAAATAGAATTACACTTTAACAGAAATAGGAATAGGCCTATACTTCAAATTGGATTGGCTAGGTGAGCATATTTTGAAATAAAAATTCTCAAAAATAAATACTTAATTGATTAGAAAAGTGTTTTAACATTTCTAAATCACCATCCTGTTTTAAAAATAGAATGTCTGAGCTAATAGTTCAATGGAAAATTCCATCAGCAAGCAATGTACCTCTCTCTCTATAAGAAACATGTGCACTCCTATCAAAGTTACAAAAGTTAATGAACTCTAAATAACATAAGCACCTTTCCTTTATAAGAAAATGACCTACAAGTATATGGGAAACGTAATAACCTTTTCAAAAAGAAAAATAACAGTTCATTTCCTGGACAGACATGTATGTTTTCGATATGTGTAAATATATTTGTGGATGTGCTAATATAAGCATTTCACCTGTTCATTTTCAGAGACATGTACCAATCTAGACTAGGGGGAAAACGTTTTAAAGTGTATCGATTTTTATCACATACACTAGCTTGCTACTTTTGCAACTATGTAAATGTGGTAATGCATGGTTGTGCATATATTTTAACATGACATCTTTAGCACTATACAATCATAGCATAAAGAAGTATTTAATGTTAGTGTTTCACTATAAGGGCATTAATATACAAATGATACTTTTTTCTATTTAAATAGTTCTTATATTTGATATGTGATAAACAGAATATTACATTCTTGTAGCTTCATTACTAAATTTAATGAACTCCGAGACTAAAATAAGACTGGATTCTTTCATGTGAGTAAGTTATCCAGCTAGGGTACAGAACGTCAATGGTCCTTCTCACTGGTGCCCATATATATGCAGGGATTCTTTTTGGCTTATTTTATAGCCGTTATTTGGTCATATTCCCAACTGAAAATAGTATATTATTTTCCCAATCCACAGGAAAATATTCCCAAATGAAAGTTACAAAAAAATATTGAAATAAAATTTTAAAATCTTTGAAAAATAAGGGCTTCTTCACTGTAATAGTGCTTAAATGTTTGAAGATGCCATCCTAGACAGTAATTTTTTGCATCTATTTAATCACTGTAAAATTTCAGTCATGCATTTTTTTCTCAATTTTTAACAAAACACCGCTGAAATTCCCAATTCCATGGCTATTGGTCATGTTCCCAAAATCCTAAAAAAAATCCCTGATATGTTGAAATAATGCATGGAAGGGCACCTGAGGTCTTTCTCCACCAGTAAAGCTAGAAAGCCGCCTTAATCGTGTTGTTATGACCAAAAGCCCCACTCAAGAAGAAAATACTTCAATTGTTTATCGGTACCTCTACAAATATTTTCCCAATTTCACTTACTTGAAAACGTCTACATAGTCCAGTTCTGCCTGTTTAATCAGGTAGGCCCCTAACCAGAAAGCGGCAGCATATGCTATAAAGATTATGCCCTGCGAGAACGAGAAAGAGAGGCCTATGACATGTGCCTTCCTCAGGGCATCATTGTACGGTGTCTCAAGTTCGTCAGAAAACATCTTGTTAAACATTTCTTCTCTGGTAAGGGAGGCAACTGTCCGAATATTTTCTATAGACTCAATAGCTATCTGAAAGAAGATAAAAATAAAAAAAATAATACAACACCAGGAAAGAATACATTTAGTCAGCAAGAGGTGACAGAGAAAGAAAGCATGCTCAACTATAGGGGTGTCATGGTGATGCATTTAAACGGGTTTGGTCGATTTTTTACCAAAAAACCGGTAAGAGAATAAAAGAACTGGAAACTGAGGTAAATAAAAAGGTCCAACAGCTAAAGAAATTTTAGATTGGATTTTAACATTACATTTATTTCTTTATGATAAGATACGTTATCTTCTTGAATAACAAATGTTTTTTTGAATTACAATGTATTTTTTGAATTACAAATGTTTTTTTTTTAATTACAATGTATTTTTTGATTACAAATGTTTTTTTTTAATTACAATGTTTTTTTTGAATTACAAATGTTTTTTTTTTTATTCAATGTATTTTTTTGAATTACATATGTTTTTTTTTTAATTATAATGTATTTTTTGAATTACAAATGTTTTTATCTCATTAAATGCTCAACACAATTTAGGCCATAATATTGGCACCGAAACAAGAAAGATGATTTTGGTTAACCTCTGGTGGTACAAACTTAAAGCAACACCAGGGGGTCAAAACCACCTAACCTGCTGGAGTTAAGAAATGCACAGACTCCACTTATTCAAACCCATTTAGTTGTCTCTTATGATCACCCAGGGATAAACTGTGACTGCATTTCTGATAAAGATGCAAGAGTTATGAACTTTGTCATACATGATGTTAAGTCAAGACAAAGAACACTTATTTTAATTCAACATAGATACCTTCAATAACTTGTTGTTGTTGTTTGTTTTAATGTTGCACCAACACTGAAAAAGGTTATATGTATATGTTTACTTTCCAGCTTAACTGTTGGAGGTAGAACTCAGGTAGCCTTACTCTCCGGGCTTTATTTCAAGCACAAATGGGCACCTTAGTAGAATCACCAACATTGACTAAATCACCTGGATAGCTTCCTCAAATGATAGAGTTCAAAGTCCCTTGCTGAATTCAAACCCACAGCAGTGCCGGACAAGAGGTCTTAACTCAACGACCTTAACCACTTGCCCACGAATGCCCTGACATTTTCTCTAATCTACAGGCCAGGGATGCCCCGGCATTTTCTTTAATTTAGAGCAAACCAGGTAGGTGTGAAGCTATACTTACTTTTCCTGCTGATTCAAGAGCTTCTTTATTTTTGCCGGCTGCTCCATTTAACATCTTCATTTGGAGAGCTCCACCAATCATAAGAAATGGTAAGAAGGCTATAATTAGTAACGTAAGTTTCCAGCTGTAGATAAACCCAATAACCAGCCCTGCAACAATACTCGTGATCGCCATAAAAGTTGAACCAAGACGTATACCAGCCGCCTGGAAATAAGTGTTAAAACATTGAGTATAGTGAAAAGGAACACAAGTTATATTTTACAGTTTAATGTACAAAAACAACATTTTGAGCCTAAAAATAAGTAATAATTTTCAAAGATATCGGAATACCAGAAGGATATCAGCAAAACAGGAATTATTTTAAAACATAAAGGAAAATGTTTTTGTTTATTATTACTGGCTTTAAAGTCAAACCACCACAGTATAAGTCATATGGTGATTTTGCAGCTTTACTGGTGGGAAGATGACCTCAGGTGCCCTTCTGTACATTTTTAAGGCTCAAACCTAAGTTTAGAGAAGAACCACCAATGTTCCATAACCAAGCTGGATAACTTTCTTACTTAAAGAACCTGGAAACCGCGAACCTACAGCAGTGAGAGGCAAGTAGTTCGAAGTCAACGACCTTAACCACTAAGCCATGGATGCCCCCAAAAGGAAAATCCAGAAAATTGAAAGAAAAAAAAAACAAACAAAACAAAATGGTTGACTGTCTATATAATCAACTTTTGTTGAGTACAGGCAACCTTATTTTGATTTGTCAGTGTACTTTACATCAATAACACGTGTTTCAAGATTGTTTTTCTAATTCCTCCAAATCACCAGGAGATCTTTCCTAATTAACGCAATAATAAAATGTGTAAATAAGTCAAATATTGTTCCCAGGGGTCTATAAAACATCAAAAGTGCCTTCGAACAAAACTATAATCAACAATACAATATGGTAATTATTGTTGGTATCTGTAGTAAGATATGGCACAGTCACGTTTGGCACAGTCACGTTGCTTGCTCTTTCTAGAACCGTCCACGAACAGGCTCAATCACACCAAGTCTGCAACATTGACCGTTTTGGGCCTTCTTTTTCCCCCACAATTTTATCCTTATAATTATCATGTTCTCTAAATCGATGGTATTTCAACATTAAAGGGATATTCAGGCAAAATAATGAAAAAAATATTAAAATGATCTTATGTACTCAAATCACGCTAAAGTGACTTTTCTTGAAGTTTCAGCATGAATTTCTGTTTAAATTCTATATATTTTGGGTTTGAAGTGTAAATATATCTATATATGTTGAACAAAACTTAGACGCCAATAGAATCACCAAATAGTTTTAAAACAATTCCGGTGACTTTAACAAACCCTTGAAGTTAAAATAACAGATATTGTGGATATTGTATGATTCATTGCAACAAGCCTAAGTCATTTATTTGACATGTTCTTTAACGTTTCCAGAGTTCACTTTGACAACTATTGTGAAATGCTAGCGCTCTAACCTGACCCACGCGGGTCAAGTTAGGAAACCACCATTTTATTCTTTATATGGAGAAAAGTTTTGTTCATTTGACTGTCGTATATATTCATTTTGAGGGCATTTACGAAATAATGAATGAAAAATTCAAAACCAAGAAATGAAAATTTTGCCTGTGTCTCCCTTTAAGTTTAACAAAAACTGTCTAAATTGGACAGCATACTATGGACCTTTCCAGTGTTTACAGTTTTATGTAAATTGGCTAACTTGTTATCCAATCACTACACTGAGATAATACATAGTCACTGGTTGACCTGGTTTGCACAAAAGAACACGTGCTTATGTTTGTGATTCTGTTTGTGAGCAGTTGACCTAGCAATGAATGGAAAAGGTGTGGCTAAATGATCCGCTACGAAAGACCTGAAAGGTCCATTCCCAGTGCTTGATAGTAAAACTAAAACCTGGATAACATAGAATTTTCAAAGTTCAAAAAGGACCAACATTTTGTCAAAATCTATGTTAAAAGTTATGGGCCTTAGATATTGACCTATTATGCTCTAAAATAAGTGTGTGTATAAGTATAAAGATTCAAGATAAAAGTAATAATTACCATGTGATGCGAGATTAAGGGCCGATTTTGCAGTATTTTCACCATGTTTCTATTGCCATACTAATAGTCAGTACAGGCTTTTTTGCATATTTTGACCACTTTTTAGTAATTTACATTGGTTGCAAGTGCCGTTTGCAATATATAAATTATATTCTTTGTTCACTTAACAATATTTTCCTCTTTAATACATTTTCAAAATTTTTCTGAAAATCAACAGGAATCCTGGGGCCTGATGCTTTAATTTTAGCCGTGTAAAATAAAACTAACTCCAGAACTTACCCCTTGTACTTGAGAAGCATCCGTTGACAGTCTAGTTGTCAAGGCACCAACATTGTTTTCATGGTCGTCAAAAAACGCTATTTCCTGAAATGTTTTAACAATTATATTGGAAAAATTTTTCCCCTTCACATCACAAGATTTGCTATTATATTGTATTTATGCAAAAGGGGATGAAGGAAAAAAACTTACATTTAAGGTGTTAAAAAATTTCTTAAATGAAGCTACCATTTAGCTATAGTATGAAATATCATACTATTTCTATTTAATGCCCATCCAGATCCCCCTCTAATTGGCACCCCTCCCCCTTCCCCACCACCACCACCACATTTTGTAGAAGAAAAAAATCTAACCTTATAAACTACAATGTAAGAACAATCCAAAAATTGTCTTGATGTGGTAGACATTTATGCCTAGTTATTTTAAAATCCTTCAATGCATGACAAAGTTACAATCCGGACACGAATGTGTGTACCTATAAACTCTAATCGTCATAATGGTAGTGTGACCTTGACCTTTGAGTAAGGGACGTGATTCTTAGACGCGACATATGGTCTTGATGTGGTACACAGACATTTATGCCAAATTGTTATAAAATCCTTAGATGCATGACAAAGTTACAGCCCTGCACATTTGTGTACCTATTAACTCTAATTGTGATAATGTGGAACTTCAAAATGTTAGTGTGACCTTGACCTTTGAGGTAGGGACGTGGTTTTTGGTCGCACCACGTCGTCTTGATGTGGTAGACATTTGTGCCAAGCTATTGCAAAATCCCCCAATGTATGACAAAGTTACAGTATGGACACAAATGATGGGGATGCAGACGGACGGACGGACGGACGTGCCACTTAAATGGACTAAGGGGCCATTTCTTTTGTTATTTTCTTTTGTTGAATAGAGGGCCATGGCCCCTTATTCTATTGTTACAGAATGAACTCTTTTGTTCTCTTTTGTTCTGTTAACAGTTACATGGCCCCCTACTTCTCTTAAATAGCCCGGACAGACGGACAGTCAGATGGACGGTGCAATTTTAATATGCCACCCTTTGAGGGCATAGAAATAACAATTAATAATACTACAGTAAGGAACAATCATTTTAAGAACTAATACTGTAAAGTTTATTAGATAATGATAATGAGTAATGATTTTTATAATTGAATTGTATTTTCAACAAACATATTTTAAAGCACATTTTCATAGTTCTAATCAACTTCCACCTTTTGATAAAATGCAAGCCCCTGAGGGCATTTGTAATAAATGGAAACAATAAATAGAGGATATTTGTTTGTTTTGCATGTAAGATTGAAATATAATTTCACAAAGTGAACACCAGATGCAATATTTTCACGAGTGGCGTAGCCACGAGTGAAAATATAATAGCTGGTGTTCACAAATGAAATATATTTCTATCTTATATGTAAAACAAATAAATTTTCTTTTTATTTCATGCTTTTTAAGTGATTTTAAGTATTTTTTACTGATTTTGCCGCGTAACGTCGCGCATTCTCCTTTGTGACGTCATCACATCATGACGTCACATCATCAATTTTGAAATATAGTTCTGTTAAATTTCTCTAATTTTGTTACATTTTTAACATGATGTATGGTAACATTGACTTTCTTTTCCTAAAGAAGCACAATTTACGCATGACGGCATTTATTTCTGACTGTTATTCTATTTAGTTATGATTTTCTTTTCATCCGCATTCGGATATAGTCCGGCTACAGTGAAAATTATATTTTATAAATTTCACTAGTGGTTTATCAGAATATAATCATCTGATATATTACAATAAAACACTGGAAAGCATGAAATAAAGTAAAAGCCCTAATGATAAAAAAATCAACTGAAATCATTTAAATACATAGATAATTAATTACATGTGTAGATAATTTACTTATCAGGGATTATTTACAATATTTAGATTTCATAAAAAAAAAAACACACTCAAATTATAATTATATATTATATAGTAATTTGTACATACCTGTCTCAACATGGCTTTGAAAGACATTGCTCTGATTCTAAGTGTGAGATATTCCCCAGAACGGCCAAACATATACCCCTGAAATATTGTTGTCAATATAATATCAGTAACAAACATGTACCATGAAAATATATAACCAATAAAATATCAAGACATTTCTCACATTAAATAAATTTTTTAAAGCAATTGTTGTTCGGATCATTTATAAATTTTTGACAATATGCAGCATAGCATTTTGTTTTGTTAGCATAAGTTAGAAGAAAGTTTAGCTGAATCCCATAAGAAATGCAGGAAGTGTGTATGGGAGAAAATATTAAAGGTACTCCACTGAGGTTTTTTTGATATAATGGTATTGGGAATATTTTTTCAAGATTTGTGTACTTTTTGACGTTGGTCAGAACCAATAACTTGCGTGCATATTTTCAGATCATTTCCCCACCCAATTTTACCAGAATTATCATTTTTGTTATACAAATTGATCCAAATCTGACTAAAAATTGCATTCACTATTGAGCTTCAATATTTTTCTTTTTTGCTTATGCTTGGTTGGGTTTAACATACATTGCACTAACACAGTTTTTATGTAAAGGTCATATGGCAACTCTCCAAGGAAGACCTCAGGTGCCCCTATGTACATTATTGCAGGCACAAATGGGCAACAAGGTAGAACCACCGACAGTCTATTAGCTAGCTGGACAACTTCCACATATTTAGAATGCAAAGATGCTAGCGTGGCTCTAACCAACAGGGGTTACAGGCAAGTGGTTTGAAAACTACACGGCCACGGACGCCTCAATTTTCAATATAAGTCAGAGTATATTACTATAAATCTTCAGCATATTTTTCCATTTTATTTAAGTGCTTAACTTAATTTATGTTAGAATTTTAAAATTTTATGTTTATAGGCTTTTTTAACCTTAGTGGTGCTCTTTAGACACCAAACTGTCCACCTGCAGGATTCTGCAACCTGATTTTGTGGAAAGCGCAAGATTAAAAATCAAGCAAATTACACCTTATTAACAAACATGAAATCAACATCAACAAGTTATTAAGAATACCTGTAGGAAATAAGTGATCAAGCTCAACACGCCAAGGCCTAGAAACATCAGGCTGTACATATTTATGTCCTTTTCTTGCTCATCTGGGGGCTTTGAAAATACCTGTAAATATTAAAACAAAAACTATGAAATAACCTGTAAATATATAAACAACAAGAGGACCATGATGGCCCTGAAATCGCTCACCTGAATATAAAACGAAAAGTAATATTGTAATCTATAAACAAAATCTAAATCTAAAACTGATATCACAAAGTTCATATTTGTATCTGAAAAAAGCATGCGTAAAAACTTTACTGGTTGCTATTGTTAAGGGAAAACAACAGTTCCAAAAGCTGTGTACAATTATCAGAAAAATCAATGACCCCCTGAGGCGGGACCAATTTTGACCCCAGGGCTTTTATTTGAACAAACTTGGTAGACACCCATAAACAGATTTTTCATGCTTAATATCTAAACTCTAGCTCTTTAGGTTTAAACAAGAAGCGCCGCAATGCGACGAAAACCAGGTTTTCAACGACCAACTTTTGATGTGACAACAATCAATAGGTCAAAGTGCACTGAAGTTATTGAGTAGATACTGAAAATTCTATTGTAAGCAAATTACCTTGACCTTGTACCCAGATATCTAAGTGGCAATCCAAAGCTGCCACTCAGCAAGTTCAGTGTCAAAAGGTCAAAGCAAACTCAAGTTTTAACATGAAAACTAAATGCATTAACCTTGATCACAGACACCTGGGTAGCAATCCCAAGCTGCCTCTTGATATAAGCTACCCATTCATCAAGTTTGGTGTCAATAGGGCAAAGCAATCTCAAGTTATTGAGCAGAAACTGAATTTCTAATTTTAGTAACAGTGACCTTGACCTTGATCACAGGCACCTGGGTAGCAATCCCTAGCTGCATCTTGAGATAACCTATCCATACACCAAGTTTGGTGTCAATAGGCCAAAGCAATCTCAAGTTATTGAGCGGAAACTGAATTTCTATTTTTAGTAACAGTGACATTGACCTAGATCACAGACACCTGGGTACCAATCCCAAGCTGCCTCTTGATATAAGCTATCCATACACCAAGTTTGGTGTCAATAGGCCAAAGCAAACTCAAGTTATTGAGCGGAAACTGAATTTCTATTTTTAGTAACAGTGACCTTGACCTTGATCACAGACACCTGGGTAGCAATCCCAAGCTGCCTCTTCATATAAGCTATCCATACACCAAGTTTGGTGTGAATAGGCCAAAGCAAACTCAAGTTATTGAGCGGAAACTGAATTTCTATTTTTAGTAACAGTGACCTTGACCTTGATCACAGACACCTGGGTACCAATCCCAAGCTGCCTCTTGATATAAGCTGTCCATACACCAAGTTTGGTGTGAATAGGCCAAAGCAAACTCAAGTTATTGAGCGGAAACTGAATTTCTATTTTTAGTAACAGTGACCTTGACCTAGATCACAGACACCTGGGTAGCAATCCCAAGCTGCCTCTTGATATAAGCTATCCATACACCAAGTTTGGTGACAATAGGCCAAAGCAAACTCAAGTTATTGAGCGGAAACTGAATTTCTATTTATAGTAACAGTGACCTTGACCTTGATCACAGACACCTGGGTAGCAATCCCAAGCTGCCTCTTGATATAAGCTACCTACACACCAAGTTTGGTGTCAATAGGCCAAAGCAAACTTAAGTTATTGAGCGGAAACCAAAAGTTGACGCCCGCCCGCCCGCCGACTTCGGCATTACAATAACCCGGTTTTCGTTGAAAACCTGGTTAAAAAATAAATAAAGTTTTTACTATGTACATATAAGGAAAATCAATGACCTCCTGGGGCGGGGCAACTTTTGACCCCAGGGCTTTTTTTTAACAATCCTAGTTGACACCCAGTAGAAGATGTTTCATGCTCAATATATAAGCTCTACTACCTCTTTGGGTTTTTTAAAAGAAGATTTTTTGTTTGTTTTTACTATATACATATAGGGAAAACCCAAGGGATTTTATTAACACTCACTAGAAGATGTTTTATGCCAAATATCTAAGCTCTAGCTCTTTGGTGTTTTTAAAAGAAGATATATTAAGTTATTTCTTTTCTTTTGGTTGCATGGAATTAAATTCTTTGAATAATTTTTATAGGTGACTACCAAAAAAACATTCCTATGAAGTTTGGATGAAATTGGCTAATCCCTTTATGAGAAGATGTAGTTTTAAGTAAAAGTTTACAGGCACAAATTATAACTATTGCCTTACTTTCCTGTTTGTATGCTATTTCTCAAGTCTGAAGAATGATACAAAGTTTAATTATAAACCTTGCAAATTTTGCCCTTTGAAACAAAATTTTGAAATAATTGTATGATATTCATGTTTGTACACAGGTAAGACTAGCAAGATACACAGGTAAGGCTAACCCAATACACAGGTAAGACTAATCCAATACACAGGTAAGGCTTACCCAATACACAGGTAAGACATAACCTAATACACAGGCAAGACTTACCCAATACACAGGTAAGACTAACCCAATACACATGTAAGACTAACCCAATACACAGGTAAGACATATCCAACACACAGGTAAGGCTAACCCAATACACAGGTAAGACTAACCTAACACACAGGTAAGACATACCCAACAAACAGGTAAGGCTAACCCAATACACAGGTAAGACTAATCTAACACACAGGTAAAACATACCCAATACACAGGTAAGACTAACCCAATACACAGGTAAGACTAATCTAACACACAGGTAAGACTAACCCAATACACAGGTAAGACTAACCTAGCACACAGGTAAGACTAACCCAATACACAGGTAAGACTAACCTAACACACAGGTAAGACATACCCAATACACAGGTAAGACTAACCCAATACACATGTAAGACTAACCCAATACACAGGTAAGACTAACCTAACACACAGGTAAGACATACCCAACACACAGGTAAGACATATCCAACACACAGGTAAGGCTAACCCAACACACAGGTAAGACTTACCCAATACAATACACAGGTAAGATAAACCCAATACACAGGTAAGACAAACCCAATACACAGGTAAGACTTACCCAATACACAGGTAAGACTAACCCAATACACAGGTAAGACAAAACCAATACACAGGTAAGACTAACCCAATACACAGGTAAGACTAACCCAACACACAGGTAAGACTAACCCAATACACAGGTAAGACTAACCCAACACACAGGTAATGCTAACCTAATACACAGGTAAGACATACTCAATACACAGGTAAGACTAGCCAGATGCACAGGTAAGACTAACTCAACACACAGGTATGACTAGTCAGATACACAGGTAAGACTTACCCAACACACCTGTAAGACTTAACCATCACACAGGTAAGACCCAACACACAGGTAAGGTTAACCCAAACACAGGTAAGACAAACCCAACCCATAGGTAAAACTTACCCAATACTTAAAGTATAAGACTAAGATTATTTTAACAAGCACTCAAAATCAATCAATCAAAATTTCATAATGGTACTCACTTACCCCAAGAATTTCAGCAAAAATAACAGCAAACGCAGGCATGAGTCCTCCATTAATGATACTTCCTACTAAACCCAGAGCTATAAGATACCATTCTGATGCGTTCAGACGAAGAATTCGTCCCATTCCTGCATTCACTTCTTCTTTTTTCTCCTTTTCCTGTACAACAGATAAAATATGTTGCTATGACAACCAATGATAACAAAAATTGAAAAATACTTAACATCGAAAAATTATCTGTCTATCATTAAGAAGCATTTAAACATTACTTTAACTATACTGTTTCCCAAAATACAGTTTTGATGACATATTGTTTCAATAAATGATTATTTATAATTACATCTTTAGATGTCTCTCCTTTTACAGACAAAACCCGCTTCAGTGGAGACTCAATAAGTGACTTCTGTGTGCTGAGCGCAGCTTTTTGTTTGTCATATAACTCTGCTTCTATATCTATAAACAGAATTCAAAAAATCTATAAATAGCATAGAAATCTATAAATAGAATAAAAAATCTATAAATAGAATAGAAATCTATAAATAGAATACAAAATCTATAAATACTGGCAAAACAACTGGTGTAGTAATGTTTTTACAGAGTCTCAAAAGCGGCACAGGTGTGTGATGAATTAAATAGAATGAAATCTATAGAAAGAACAGAAATCTTTTGTATTATAGAATATTTTTATAGAATAAAAGTTAAAAATACAAATAAATATATCTATGAAAAGATAAGAAGCAGTAAATAGTATAGAATATAAAAGATTAAAATAGCTAATTTCATATTGATAGAAATTTGCTGCAGATACACATTATTATTATCAGCATTAGAGCAAAGTAGACAAATGGACACAATGGATTATTACACCTTCTGCAATGAAATGGAAAATTCAAATAATATTAATGTCCAATATTTTTAAAATCTAGATATTTGTTTATACATGAACAAACCAAACTTATGTATTTTTGTATAGTTTATAAATAATGAGTAAGGTAAATACTTAATTCCAAACAAACATAATATATTAATAAGTAGAATAACGAATGATGCATGTTTTGATATTTAATTATTTAACATTTGTCAAATAATCAAATTTAAAGCGGCCTTCAGTTTTTTCTACAGGTAAAATATGTTATTTTTAATAATATATGTTTCAATTACAATTTAATTGGCAAATCAATTTAATTAAGGCGGAAAATAAAAATTGCCGTCAATAAAATACATATACAACATTACAAAATTGTGGTAGCATGGCTGAGTGGTAAACGCGTCAGACTAGTAAACTAATGATCGCTAGCTGCATGGGCTCAAACCCTGTCAGGGGCAAGACTCGTTGTTTCCTTGAGCAAGAAACTTTACACTCATTGCTTATTACTGGTTGGTTCCAGGAACACATTCCCATGTGTGTCTATAAGCTTATAGCTTCCTACAAAATCAAACTAAAAATAAATTCTGTATAAACCAATATGGAAACCCAGTTTTTAGGATAAGTTCCTGAATAAGAGACATGCAAAAGCCAAACCACCAGAAATAATCCAGCTCCATATTATAAGCATTACAGTCATACTCCTTGAAAATATTTTCTTAAGCCTAATAACCCTGGAACTGAAAGTGGATTAACCTTTGCAACCAGGGTAATTAGACTAAGAGCCAGACTTCCGTGCAGTCTGACCGGGCTCTAGCCTGTTGGCTAACCAACTGTAAATTTTCATTTCAATACACAGTTTCCCATAAATGATAATAGACATCTGCGCAGTCTGATCAGGATCCATGCTGTTTGCTTACCAACCCTTTTACAAGTAGAGAAACTAATAGTGAACAGCATGGATCCTGATCAGACTGCATGGATGCGCAGGCTGGTCTGGATCCATGCTGGTCGCAAACCCATTATGTTGGTTTTGTCGTGACACGGCTCAAATGTGTTGCTGTGATATGATTTGCATAGCAATCAATTTGTAACTATAAATTATCACATTACTTCAACATTACAATCAATATTATATTTAAATAATCTATGGTTAAATTAATTAATTAATAAATATTACATATTCTATATAATAAATCTGTGACAGTTTCTATTTATAACAAAGGCAGTTACAAAGTAATTGACCAGGTATGTAGAAAATGAGGAATTTTGTCTTTTGAAGTGAAATGGATGTCTGAATACAGAATGATAAGAGGGGTTTGCCTGTTGAAGTAAGGGGAATAATGAAAGAGTGAGTCATTTTGCCTGTTGAAAAAGGTGGGTCAAAGATGAGTGAGGACTTTTATTTATTAAAGGGACTCAACTGAGGTTTTTTGACATAACAGGACTGAAAATAATTGTTCAAGATAAATGTTCCATTTGATGTAGGTCTAGACAAGTAACTTGTGAGTAAAATTTCAGATCATTATTTTGATCACTCTGTTATTCCAGAGTAATTATTCTAATCATGAAAAATGACCCAAATTAAAAAGCGTTGCAATGCTTTCCTCAGATTATAGCACAAAAAATATCATTTTCAATTTAATTCTTATTATATTTTTTTAAAAAGCTTTTGCATATCTTTCTGTTTTAAGTGTCCAAGTTGATCTAAGAAATTAAAATTTTATGTTTTTAGGGTTTTGGACATCAGTGGAGTCCCTTTAAAGTTAGGTGGATTAATGTGGAGTTGGGATTTATGTCCTCTAGTATTGAAGATGATAACATTAACCTCTTTTTTTTTCAGCTGATGAATTGGTGAGGATGAAAATTATGTTATAATAAACTGAATTATAACTTAATATAAATAAACCAACATGCTAAAGTACAATAATTCATGCTAGATATCTCCAGATATGTTATTCTAAACTTATACACAATGAAATGTCAAAGAAGCATTCCTCCAGATTCCTGCTAATTTTCATAAAATTTTGAAAAAGTATTTAAAAGTAAAGTATTGTCAAGTGAACAAAGAAAGTAACCATGTAAATTTTTTAACAAATAAAGGTCAAAATATTCAATAATAGTCTGTACTGTGTTTAGTCACAAAATAGAAACATGGTTATATTTTAATAAAGTACTCAGAAATCAGTCATTTATTGCATACAACATATAAATCATTGCTTGAACTATTCTAAAATCTTAGTAGTATATACATTATTCTCATAGTTGATTTTCTTGAAATATTTGGCTTATCTGGAGGCATGCAGCTTTAATACGAAAACAAATTGTCATGACAGCAATTTGTCATGACGAACATTTATGAAAAATCATATCATAAAGATTTTTCTTGCATGAATTAATGTACAACAATATTTATTACTGTTCAATCCTGATGCATTTAAAGAATAAAAATAAACTTATAACAGCATAAATTTTAAGTTCTCTTCTTGGTTATAATAATAAAGTCAAACCTGTGTTTAAGAACACCTTGAAATAGAGATCATCCCTGAAAATTCAGGCTGCTCTTTAACAAACTTTCATTAATTAAAATGAGCAGAGTAACCATTAAATAAAGACAACTTGTCTTTAAGTCATGTTAAGTCTCTCCCTTGGATCACCTGTCTTTGTTATCAGGTTTAACTGTATTAATATAAACATTTATCAGATATGATAAATAGTGGTCTTAACTTTTTACATAATATCTGACAAATATAATTGATCTTAATTCTTGGCATAATATCAGCCAAAGAGTGTTCTTAATTCTTGACATAATATCTGATAAATAGTGATCTTAATCCTTGACATAATATCTGACAAACAGTGGTCTTAATTCTTGACATAATATCTGACAAACAGTGGTCTTAATTCTTGACATCATATATGACAAATAGTGGTCTTAATTATTGACACATATTTGACAAACAGTGGTCTTAATTCTTGACATCATATCTGACAAATAGTTGTCTTAATTCTTGACATCATAACTGACAAATAGTGGTCTTAATTCTTGACACATATTTGACAAACAGTGGTCTTAATTCTTGACATCATATCTGACAAATAGTTGTCTTAATTCTTGACATCATAACTGACAAATAGTGGTCTTAATTCTTGATGTCATATCTGACAAACAGTAGTCTTAATTCTTGACATATTACCATTCTTACCGACTGAATCTTTTTATTGCTGGGGTGAGAATTCTTCAAATATTCCAGTTGAAAATAGGAAATTCTGTTATGTTAAAATGTAATGTTTTTTTTTCTTTACAATTCCTTTATAATTAATATAATTTCGTAGAATCTTAATTTTAGTTTGAATATTGACAATTTGTGGTGTCTGACCAATCTCTACAACTGATGGTTAGCTCAATTTTTCTAAATTTTCTTGGTGACAAGCGTTAAGATACATGATGCAATATTACATATATATTTATATAGCAGATAATAAAGCGTTCTAGAACAAAATATTATCATTTATCAGATAAATGTCTATTCTAAATCACTTAGACATTATCATTATTATCTTTCAAGCAGTATTTTTATAAGAAAATCCAAATGGTAAATTTCTATTGTTCTTATCAATATTTGAAATACTAATGGAATATGTGTCCATAATGTACACCAATCCACTTTAAAAACAATTTACCTTGTATAATGAAATAAAAAAAAAATGAACTTTTGAAAATATGACAATTATAAATTAAAATGATAATTGCAGAAGACCAACAGATACGTTGTTTTAATATCTTACATAAAAATATCATACAAGAGGGTCATAATGACCCTTTGATGGCTCACCTGAGAAATATTGCTAAAAATTTAGGTCACAATATATGTTTTCCGGATCCGGAACTCGGCAAATGTGGGTTAAATTTTTCTGAGCTAATCCTCAAGTACAACCAAACTTTTACTGTTATAGCTTCACAGTGTACTACCGATCACAATAGATTAGTCAACATGTTCCCCTATTTTTTGAAGCTGTAACTGTGAAAGTATGTTTGTACCCCCTGAATTAGCTGGGAGAAAACCCCAAAATATTCATAATTCCCGAGTAAGCCCATTCTTCAATGCAAAAGTCAGTATATAGGTCACATTGGGTGAATAATTTTTTACCAGAGCTTTATAACTCTTTAAATATTTGTAGAACTGATGTTTGCTCTGAAATATATTCAATTATTTAAGCTTGTAGCGTTGAAATTTTGTTCAATCAAGAAAACTCACTAGGTCTGTTTACTTAAAAACAAAGTAACCATAAAAGAAAACATTTTGTCATTTTTGCTATATAAGTCTATATAGACAAAGGGAACCCAATGCTGCAGTGCTATTTTTGACCAAGAAAATCTACCTTATATCCAATTGAAATACTTATTGTTCTTCAAAAGTGCCCTTTTTCAAAACAACAACGCACATATTGAATATTGGTTCAATAAAAACAAACTGAACCCATAGCTGCAGTGCTATTATTGACCCCAAAAATTGACTTTAGATTGAAATACTTATTGTTCTTAAAAAATGCCCTTTTCAAAACAACAACTCACAACTTCATGGATGAATTTTGACTGAACTTTGGTTTGATAAAGGTCATTTTAAAAGTCATTACACTTTCCTGAACCACCTGTTAATACAAGATATGGCTTTGCTAATTGGACATAGCAACTGGCAAAGTCATTTCAATATTGTCTTTTTTATTTTCTCAGTGGGGAATCATTTACAACATTTCTCAGTGGGGAATCATTTACAACAAACGGAAAACAAAAAGGGGGGTTAAAATTTAAGAACAAAAGTGAACAACGGTAGTGAACATGGGTAGGATATTGTCTTAAATTGTCAACAGTTAGGTAAGCAAAGGATTTGGTCTGTATCATGCAAACAATAGGTTAACAATGGTTTAAATAAAGAAAACATCCAAGTTCATTACATGCAAACATTAAAATTTCATGCTGACTGTAGAATTGATTCCTAAAGTGTTTTTAGTTATTACGATGTTAATATTTCTTAGCCATTACATTATTAATATATTTTAGCCATTACAATATTGATACATCAACTGCCTTATGAAAGAAATCTGAAGGGCAAACCTATCTGGTTAATTTTGAGGCAATCAATGCATAGAATTTATGTTTTTCCTCACAGATTTTTGTACTTATTTTAAAAAATGATGTTCATGATTAAACTGTACAAACATATCTATTAAATAATCGTTCTAATTTAACATCTGTAACTTAAAAATAAATGTAAAGCCTGCATTATACATAGAAGGAAATTTCCCAATTAAGCATATCCCCCACCCATTTCCCCTCACACCCAGTTCCCTTCACAAAGTGACGAATGACTTTCACCTTTACCTACAAACTGAAGAATGGCACTATAATTAACTCATATTCAGGGGACCACCAAATTTATATTGCTATATCAATATATTGTTATATTGTTATCTCAAGAGAGGTAACCAATATGAAAACAAGAGCAAGGACTGCCCCAATATCGTTATAAGCAGTGTGTCATATAAGTGATATCGTACAAGTGGAGTTTACAGCACTTTGTGGACAATGGCAATTAAAATAAATTGGAAAATTTAAGATTCTAAAAACAGATCAGTACAGAACACATTACAACCTTGAATACAATTGTTAAAAATACTGAGCTTAATTAAAGGAACTCCACTGATGTCCAAATTCTAAAAACATAAAATTTGAATTTCTAGCAAAGATCAGCTTGTACACTTAAAACAAAAGAATATGAAAAATATTATTTAGAATATACAATGAAATAAATTGAAAATCATATTGTTGTGTTATTTTTAGCCTTATTTGAGTGAAAAGCATTGCAATGCCTTTCAATTTAATATCATTTTACAAATTAAAATGATTATTCTGGAAAAACCAAGAAAGCGGATAGTCTTATATTTTGCACACAAGTTACTGATCTAGCCCTACATCAAAAGGCCCTGATCTCAAAAAATTATTTCCAGTCCCGTCATGTTAAAAAAAAAATAACCTCAGTGGAGTCCCTTTAAGACTCAAAACTCATATCCAGTCCCTTTACAGCTCAAACTCATATCGTCCGATCCTTCTTATACAAAACCCTACAATACTTAAAATATTAAAATTTAATGACCAGAACTAAGACAATTATAGTTAAATTTACAAATAACAATGCAATAAAGACAATTATGATCAATTCCCTTTAATCTGAAAGGAAGAACTTGGATATACCCTTTATACACATATAGACAGTCTATATAAACTTGACACAGGTGTACCACTGTAATGAATACTTAAATAGTCTGTGTCAATTTTATCAGGCCTATCTGTAACAATAATTAGTACAACTTTACCTTCTATAATGACCAATTTCCAAGGTGCAAAAATATAAAATATACATCATACATTATTAAACACTCCTTATCAATAATCAAGTACACACTACATAATGGTTACAGAGTAAATATTTTCATGCTAAAACTAATCAAAATACAAATTATTTTGTGCAAGAGATTGTTTATTTATTAATCAATTGTTTCCAGAGTGGCTTAACCCCATGAAATATTGTAATATCAGATGAGCTGTTAAGTAAGTAAATCGGCTTTTACCTCAAATAACAATTAAATTAAGGAGTTACTCTTCCTACAAAGTTTTTAAAGTAAATCTGATGAATAACTCTAAATTTGATAGATAAAGGGGAATAACTCTGAATTTGAAAATCAGAATACAAACTACATAGTTGTGGGTTTGTAATGATCTAACAAAATAAAATATTTTTTGAACAAAAAAAAATGTTAAGAAGCTTACCATCTTCTGAAACCATGCTCTGAAATATAACCAATGAAAACACAGTAAAGTATTTGATTATTATAATGATAGTTTCATTTTTCTCATGAAATATTTTTCTATTATGAAAATAAATTATTTACTTGTCATGTGACTAAATCTACAATTTAATCTTCCTTATTTTACTGGATCTTAACCTTACACACTTAACCCACTTCTCGCTTGTTTTATTTGTTTTGTTTTGGGTTTAATGTCACGTCGACACAGTATAGGTCATATTGCGACGTTCCTGCTTTACTGGTGGAGGAAGACCTCAGGTGCCCTTCCGTGCATTATTTCAGGCACGAACGGGCACCTGAGTAGAATCACCGACGTTCCGTAAGCTAGCTGGATAGTTTCCTCACATGAAAGAATCTAAACCCTTGTCAGGAATCGAACCTACAGCGGTGAGGGGCACACTTCTTGCTTGAACCGAAGGTAACAAGCATTATTTTGCTTCCAGTATAAAGCCATCCTGCCATGTAGTCTGACCAGACACTGCACTGGTGGCCGGGCAAACTCAAAACATTAAGAAAGACACATTTTGAAATAGATATCCTTGTTTGGATATACAAATGTATCTGTGTTATTTTGTTTTTTTGGTTTATGGTGCACCAACACAATTTAGGTTGCATGGCACCAAAACAGGAAAGATGATTTTGGTTAATTTAGAGTGTAACGAACTTCAAAGCAACACCAGGGGTTAATTTGATAGAGCTAAGACATGTATAGACTCCAGAAATTTGATCCCATTTAGTCACCTCTTCTGATCATGCAGGGACAAACATTTGCTAATGTTTATGCCTCTTCTATAAAAGGCAACCCTTCAGCTACATGGGTGTATCTTGTTTTTTTCTTCTTGTTTAAATATTGTCATGTTATGTTCAATATGATACAGAGTTGAAATCTACTGCGTCCAATGGCAGTTTGAGTTTGAAAACAAGTAATATTAACATTAAAGGGAAAGAACTCAAACAATAAATCAGAAGTTACCTGCCATATTTATTCACCCTTTTTTGTGTCTGTTATTGGAAATTATATAAATGGAGACAATTCAAAACTCAGAGTCACAGACAGACAGACGGATGACGTAAGCACGATATTTTTGCTTCCAGAAATGGATGCAGAAGTGTGTCTTCCTACACAATCGGACTAAAATCAATTCTGTATAAACCAAATATAATCAAATGCCTGTCAAAAGCACATTAAAATCAATGTATGCCATACCTGTTGGGTGACAAGTTGATAATATATCCCGTTCCTTTCCATAAGTTCATCGTGCGTTCCCTTCTCTATTATTCGGCCATCTTTAAATCCGGCGATCATATCGGCGTTTTTGATTGTGGATAATCTATGGGCTATAACAATGGTAGTTCGGCCATGACTTGCCTAAAAAATATATGTCATTGGGTGAGGAAAAATGTTCATCCTTTGACTCAAACCTGGGAGTCTCACACTCTTGGAATACTGTTCTACCAACTCAGTTTCTTTGTACTATAAGTGTTTTCTCCCAAATATCATAATCTGTTCTATATATAGAAGATATTGAATGAGTGTAGGTTCAATACTGACTTTGAACAAGTTAAGTAAAATTATACTATGAGAGCCTCTGGCGAGCATAATATTTTATTCAACAAGTTGAATAAATTCAGTAATGAACTTACACGAATATAATATTCTATTTCTCATATACTCAAACTAAAGACTGCAAAAGAATCATATTTAGTTACACCTATAGTGTATCTCTAACATTTAACGCGTCTTTACACTATGTTGGTATAACACACTTGACGTAACATCAAAAATATATGAATGGCCATGCAATACCATTTTTGCAGTGTGGAAAATTAGGCACGTATATGTGATAAAGTGAAATATGTCATTTATGTAAACATTTCAACATTTGATTTGATGATGTCATGAAGTTGACTACATGTTACACAGCAAAATCAGACAAAATTACTTAAACAAGCTAAAAATAGCATGAAATAAATAGAAAATGCGTCTGTTTTGTATGTAAGATCAAATTGTATTTCACTTGTGAATGTTCTCTATGTAATAAAATACTGTTTTATTTCTACCTTTTCCAGGGCCTCCTGTACTACTCCTTCACTTTCAGTATCCAGGGCAGATGTGGCTTCATCAAGTAACAATATTTTGGGATCACGCACGAGGGCACGTGCAATAGCAATTCTCTGTTTCTGTCCCCCACTAAGCTGAGCACCTCTTTCTCCCACCATTGTTTCAAATTTCTGAAAACAATCACTTCTTCATAAATACCTTATTGTTTAAACAAATTCATTCATTATTGAAATTTGCTTTTTAGTGTTAAAATTGTCACTAACAACTTGAATATTGTCAATGTGCAGCAATTACATGAAAATTCCCCCTCCTATTTAGGTACTATTCCCCAACCAATCAACCTTTCCCATCCCCACCCCTCCCCCCAGGCAGAAAAAAAAAGGAACAATGTGAAAATCCCACCCAACCCCATCCACAGTAACTATTCCCCATCCCCCACCCCAAAAACAAAAAAAACCTGGTGAAGTTACGTCATTATAAAACCACAGTACTTACTAATGGTAATTTCATGATAAAATCGTAAGCGTTGGCCATCTGTGTTGCTTTTACTATCTCATCATCTGTTACATTCTCACGCCCGTAACGGATGTTTTCTTTAATTGTTGTACCGAACAGCACAGGTTCCTGGCTCACTATACCGATCTGTTCTCGCCACCACTTCAGGTTCATATCTTTAAGGTCTCTACCATCAATATGAATCTAGCGGAAAAAAAATTAAAAGTCATGTTTTGTTATCAGCAAAATATATACAGTCAAATATTTAACTTGTAAAATTTATCTGAAAGTATATTGAATAAACTGGTACAAATTCGTAGTACAATACACAGATGAATTATTATTCAAGTTATTCAAGCATTTTGTTTGGTTTTACGCGCACCAACACAGTTTAGGTCATATGGCACCAAGACAGGGAAGACGATTTTGGCTAACCTCAGGCAAACTTTAACCAACACAAGGGGTCAAAACCACCTCACCTGCTAGAGCTAAGAGATGCGTAGACTCCAAAAATTAAAACCCATTTAGTTGTTTTTTCCAAAAACACAGGGTTAAATGGTGGCTGCAATTCAAAATACCTTGACCCGTAAAGTCAACCCCTAGGCCACAAGCGGAAATTTCATGCGTAATTTTGGATTATCAATCATACATTAACACAAACTTTAAACTTCTTATTAAAATTAACAGGACTTCCAATCCAAAGAATCAACAGACTAATTTAAGCTTTAAACAAACAAAAAATAAAAAAAAAGATTTATCTAAAATCTAAAAAATACTTTTTTATCAGGCAAGTATATCAATTATATACCAGTATAAAACAAAGCATTTACATAATTTAACTGGTCAAGAGTGGTGCAGCCAAAAAGTAAATTTTAAACACTAAATGCAAACCATTGCAAAAACTTGTAACAATAAGGAAATATTTCTGGACAGGTGAAAAATATAAGAATATTACAATGGCTGCAGGACCAGAATATCTAGCTTGAGGGTAACTGTTTCCCTTTGCAACGAGGCTCTGTCGAGTTTCCGCTAAACAGTTACCCAAGAGCTAGATGTTCCCGTCTGTGACGATAGCCAGTGTTTGATTTTTTATCTTGCATATTACATACAAATTTTAAATCATATTTCAAAAAGAAGTTAAGAAAACTAATATTTTCAGTAAGCACTTTTTTCTCAAAGTAGCCCATGAATTTACTACTTCATTCATGATGACAAAAAAAATGACATCATCTTAAAAAGGCAATTAATTCATTAAAGGCACACAGGAAATGACATCATATAGAGCACAAGACTTGAAAGACAGGTTTTTTTCCAGCACTGGTTAAAACACTGGATAAGCCTGTCTAATATGCAAGAAAAGAATACATAGAATACTTACAGAGCCTTGTTCTGGATCATAGAATCTCTGCACAAGTTGAACAATGGTGGATTTGCCACACCCACTTGACCCCACCAAGGCCACAGTTTGACCTCTTCTAATCTCAAGGTCAACACCTTGTAATACCTAAAAATAAACTTTTTTATTATACACTTAATAATGAAATATTAAGAAATAGTGATGAAATAAAATGCCTTTTTTTATTTTCTGTATTTTCACAGTAAAAATTTATTTTTCATTGCAGTGAAACATATTTCCCATATTTTCACTGGTATCTTGCTGCAGTACTTATCTACGAAATTCAGCCAATACGCAAAATTTTAAGTATTCTAAGCTTCAAATGTCTTAAAAGCGAAAAATTTATATTAAATTTTTTTCTATAAATACAGGATTTATCTTCATCTTGTGGTATGAAAATCATCATATTTTACTTGTGACTTCCGCCACTCGTGGCATTTTGTTTATACCACTCTATCTAGACCATCCAGTCTTTATCAACAATACAAAAACAAATCCTTAAATTTGCAGCAGATGTGTTCATAGAACAAGAGTGGTCAGTAGGACAGCTTGCTTGACTATTCTCAGTGCTTGATAGTAAAACAGGAGCCTGGATAATGAAACAGTTTCAACAATGTGAAAAAAGGGCATTAATTTCGTCAAAATCCATATTAGAGTTATGGGCCCTGGAAGTGACTTCCTATTATGCTATGTAGTAAGTTTGTGCAGTTTCAACCTTTTCCCTTCAGCAGTTTTGATGATACCAACATGCACAAAAAACTTAACCAATGTGTGACATCGACACCAATGCCAACACCTGGGTAAAATTTTAGCTCTTCTCTTGAGCAAAAGACGTCCTGTAAAAACCTGATTATAGCAATTTCATTTCTTATTTTATGTTTAGATGACGTTTGTGAGTCTGAAAATCCTGCAAAAATGTTCATCATGTGACGTGTTAATAACTTATACCTTAACATCTGGTCGGGATGGATAATTGAAGTAAAGATTTCTCATAATTATATTTCCCTCAAGTTTCTGCGGCTTTTCTCCCTTTGTTGATGCACTGTCTATTGGTGGCTCCTAAAATATATACAGGGTACATTTTAAAACTAGACAACAAATTATGTGCCTTTTTCGTTGTTATATTTTTATACAAAATGTCTAACACATTCAACAAGAGCCAACGCAGAGCGGAGGCAACGCTCAATTTATTTTACTTTTTCTAAAAGCAAACAATTTAAAATCTAAACAAATCTTTAGAAAGTAAATTTAAAAAAAAAAGTTTATCCCTAATTTTAATAGGTCTGTCTAGTCACACTTGTTGTTTGGTCCCAAGTATGAATCTTATCGATAAATAAATGACGAAGTTATATAAATGCACATCAATTTTATTAAAGGAACTCCTCCAAGGTACAAAAGTATAAAAACATAAAATTTGAATTTTAAGTTAACGACCATAACCACTTGGCCACCAATGCCCCTATATATTATTAGTTATAAAGATTGTTGACAGGTTATATGGCCCTATATAAACAGCTATTTGTAAATATAACCCGAGCCGCTAAGCAGGGTTATATTGCAAACAGCGGTTTATATAACCTGTCAGCAATCTTTATAACAAATTTATAATACTGCAAGCATCATTTTTTACAGAAAAAAGTAAGATTTCTTTATGAATCGACAACAGCCGTGTATATAAAACTATATAAACGTCACGATTATCCAATGAAAAGCGACGTTACGAACGTGCAGTATTATAAATATGGCCATATAGCCTGAAATATAATTTTTTTTATAACTAATATTATACACATTAAAACAGACCTGCTCTATTAGTTGATATACAATATAAGCAGCTCCTCTTGCGATAGCGAAACTCTGTACGTTAGGTGCAGCATTGCCCAGGGAGAAAGCTCCGATCAGCACACCAAAAAATACCTGAAATAAAGAGTAAATAAATAATAATTTATTGATATATGTAACAGTTATTCATTAGTGTTTATAATTAGAAAAATCTTTCAACTCTCACTACACTTTCTGTAATGGACATATCCTACCATGAATTTTAAACAGTATGTTTAAAGTTGGATGGATTTCTTAATTACATTAAAGGCCCATTGTGTCCAAGAAATGCATTTACTTTTATTTCTCAAAATCTCTGCATTTCTTGTGTCCTATTTAAGTTTCTTAAAAGTTCCCCACTGGCCAATTACCGAAACTATCTATTGCTTCTGTTGATTTTTGGCAATGAGTACAGTTATAGTGATAGAAGTAAAAATACTACTTTGTTTACATTTTGCTACTTTAATGACAAATAATTTCATATTCAGTGCTAATTTCTTAAGTAATAAGCATTTAACATGCTCTTAAACTGTTATATAAAACTCACTTTTGCCATTTCTTTAGAAGAAAAAACATTATTTGTTTCTGAGGCATAATGTGCCTTTAAGTTTATTTTGTCTTAAATTTTTTTCAAACTTACAATCATTACATCTCCGATAGAATAAACATCTGGTTCCTCGCGAGCTAATTTTGCTCCATACCAGAACCCGAGGGCGTAAGCTCCAAATATAATCAACCAAGTCATGCCCATGGCTACACCATTCACCAACCCCTTCCGCACACCCAAATCTCGGGCTTCTATCAAATTACTGTCATACCTGAAGTCAAAAACATTACAACATGATTAACACTTGAGTTATTTTTAAAAGCATAAATTAGTAGCCGGGTCGACTTTGTCTCTTCATTGATCGGTTTGGCTAAAAAATATTCATTTAAGCTAGATTTACTTATATTGACCACTTTTGAGTCCGCTTCCTGGAACCACCCAGTACTGGTGTCATATAAAGAAACATGGTTGTGACCCGATTAGGGCTCGAACCCATAATCCCTGGGTTGAGAGGCATATATATTAACCACTAGGCCACCACTCCCTATATGGTTTGTCTCTATGACAACAAAGATGAAAATACCTTTTACACTCCTTTTCTTGTCCACCAAATGCTACGACAGTTCGTATAGCTCCCAACACTTCCTCAGCTACGGCCCCAGCACGAGCGTATGCTTTCAACTCCAATGATGACGCCAGCCCTATCAACTGTTAATGTTAATATAGTCAATTGTTAGGCAGAAAAGAAAAGGTGAGAAAAAAACTTGTTCATTAATTTGTGAATGATGACTCTGCATAAGTTCAGATCACTCTTAAGTCCTCTACAGTTCGAATATATATTAACATTTGTTGTTGTTGCTGTTGTATTTGTTGTTGTGTTGTAAGTTGTAAGCCACAGAGACCTTCATAAGTTACATCAAATGGCATTCTTTATTTCAAAGCTTTATTTAGGCTGAGAAAATGGAAACATTTTATTCCCTGTAATTGATCACATGATTGATCCTAATATCAACATAATTAATCCCATTACATTAAAAACTCTGAAAACCAGACCCTGTCCGATCTTAACCAAAAGTCCGGTTTTCAAGGGATTCTCATTTTCAGAGGTTTTAAACGTTTATTGATATTTATAATGTGTGTTTCAACATTGACTTTGTTTAAATCATTTAATGTTTACTTTTTACCCTTTTGTTTAAGTCATATTTTAATTTGTTTTTGCAATAAATGTCCTGAGTAAATTAATCATGCAAATTCAAAAATATAATTTATAAAATAAGAAATTTAACCAAACATTCCCAAAAATATAACTTTTTAATTGACTTTTAAAATATGTAATTAATATTTTTTCATAAAATTAATGCCCAAATAACTTAAAGATCAAATTTTTAAGCAAAACAGGAATCATTTAACAAAAGTTTCACAATTCTTTTTCGACATTTTATACCAAATATTAAAAAATACAAAACGAAAAAACCCAAATTAAAACATTTTGAAAAATCATACCTATACTTATCATGAAACAGCTTTAATAAGAAATTAATACACACTTACAAGTGTTTTAACACCTGCATAGATAAAAAGCAGGTGCTAATAACTGGTAATCGAACATTTCTCTTGTTGGGAGTATATCTCAATCCATATTAAAATACACAGAAAGTTGACATTTCAATTGCTGTCCAATTTTCAGAAGATTTTTATGATTTATGATTAGCATTAGAAGCCATAGAAAATTGTCCGTTTTCCAGAATTCAGAGGTTCAATTATTAAGAGAATATTTTTTCAATGGACTTATAAGGAAAAATATGGGACTTTTAAAATCATCCGGTTTTCAAAGGATTCCGGTTTTCAGAGGGTGCGGTTTTCAGAGTTTTTACTGTATTTACTTAATTGATCCGAATATCAACATGATTTATGTTGTACCAACTTGATTTATCCTAATATCAACATAAATGATCCAAATATTTATATAATTCATCCTAATATTGACATTATTGATCCTAATATCAACATATTTTATCCTAATACCAACATAATTGATCCTAATATTGACAAAATTGATACTAATATAAACATGATTGTATCTAATACCTACATGGTTGATCCTAATATCAACAAAATTGATTCCAATATTTACATGACTGATCCAATATTAACATGATGGATCCTAATATTGACATGACTGATCCATATATTAACATGATGGATCCTAATATTGACATGACTGATCTTAATATTAACATGATTTGTCCTAATATCAACATAACTAATAACACCATTGATCCTTATATTGACATGATCCTAATATCAAATGTTAAACTATTTACCTTTGTCATTATAAAAGCTGCTCCTGCTAGTAGGGGACTTATCGCTAAGATTACAAGCGTCAGTTTCCATCCATATGCAAAACCTACAACAAAACCCGCTATTCCACCTGTAAACCACTGTGTAAAGCCGCCTAATTTATCACCTATACCATCATGTATTTTTGATATGTCACTGAAAAAGATTCAATGTTAAAATATCTGTATATCTTACTATATCTCTAATTATGGCGTTGAAATGATATCACTCATTTTAGCAATGTTTGTTTGTTTGTTTCATTTTATGCCTTTTCCCAACAGTATTTCAGTCATATAGGCGGGTAGCTTCCTTACCATCGTTTCTGGAGAGTTACACCAGTACTAGACTACCTTCCTCCGTGCTAAACTACCAAAGCATCTCCCAGGGATCAATACCACGCCAGAGAGGTAACTGGATTAGAAGTCATCTACTCTAACCCCTCGACCACAGAGGCGGTTTTTAGCAATGAATTATGTTCAGTAACATAATAGGATTAAAGGCAAATTTAGGGATAAAAAGCAGGAAACCTTTTTATGCACAATAGAGCTGAAACTCTTATCTTCCTTCAATTTCTTTTAAAATCTTAAAAGCCTAACAACATTAATTCCTTAGTAAGTGACAGATTTTTTTTTTTCAAAACGGGTTTTCTGTCAATTTCCCTTCGGCTTAAAGACGTAAAAAATGACGATAATTCTGCCAAAAATGATAAATTCATATAAATCTAATCAATCTGAAAGCTTGATCACAAGGCTTTTAAAAATTAAAATGTTTCATATAAAGAACTCATTGTTAAAAAAAACCCCCGACAACATGGCTTACTTAGTAATTCTTGAATTTAGTTCCCCAGATTCGTGCGTGTCAAACCATCCAATGTTTTGTCTCATCACGTTGTTATAGAAACTTTTACGAATCCTGTGCGTCTGCCTCTCTGACGCAATCATCCAAAACATCACCTGACCATATCCGACCAGAAAAACGACACCACCAATAACTGAAATATTGCCATATTAACTTAAAATTTGATGTTTTTTGTCAATTTGTAAACTTCCACTCCTAACAGAGACATTAACTTTTGTTTTTCCAAACCCTAGCAAAGTGCCCATCCTGAAAGTATTTTAATATAGTATCAAACTCATGGCTAAATGAAGCAGCAAGAGGGAAATATGCTCTGTTTATTGGCACAAAAAAAAACAACACAAAAAACACCACATTGACTCTATACTGCAGGGATGGACAAAGGGTAAAAACATGGGTAATATCAACACTATCCCACATATAGTCACAGGGTGACAGTACATGTTTACAATTACATAAATGTAAGATATAAATATTGATGATATTTTTTTAATTGTTTTAATTTTTCTAAAAAAGTACATGTACGTGCTGTGTCTTTGTGTAAATGGTTCTGAAAAGTGAAACAAATTTGAGCTGCGTCATGACAAAACCAACATACATGTAATGGGTTTGCGACCAGCATGGATCCAGACCAGCCTGCGCATCCGCGCAGTCTGATCAGGATCCATGCTGTTCGCTTACAAACCCTATTACAAGTAGAGAAACTGATATCGAACAGCATGGATCCTGATCAGACTGCGCGGATGCTCAGGCTGGTATGGATCCATGCTGGTCGCATAGCCATTATGTTGGTTTTGTCATGATGCAGCTCATTTATGCATTTTATGTTTCATTTTTAATATAACTAGATTAAAGTATTTGAAAGCAGTACATCAAAATATGCAAAACAAGACCTATTCAAGAAAAAGTGCACCACACTTTGTGCTTTTATAACATTATAGTGACCAATCATTTAATCTACATTCATTTAACAGACTGAATCAAGGGGCCAAGGATCAGTCCAATGATTAGGGGCCGGCTGACTGATTGGTTACTATCACGCTAAGAGGTCCCAAGTACTGTTATAACAAGAGCTGTCCGTAAGACAGCGCGCTCGACTTTTTTATTGCTTGCCAATAAAAAAAGTTTTTGCAGTAAAAGGCAATACAAGAATCTCTGTATTTTTAAAGTGAACAATGGCCATGAGCATTAAGATATTTAGTGAAGAATTATTTTATTATGACATAATTTATGGTAAAGTGAACAAGTGGATAGGAATGAATTTTTTTAGATTTTTTAAGTTTTTTAGTGCTTGCCTATAATACAAAACATTGACAGTTAAGGGCCATAATTCAAATAAAATCTTTGACAGAATTACCTTCTCCTGGACATGTTTGGGAATCATGATTGTAAACAAGTATTCCAACTTTCAAATTAATATCTCAAACAGTTCAGTCAAAAAGTGGACTGGTACTAAAAACTTAACCAAGATTCTAAGTCGATAAAAGGCCTTAATTTTTAAAACAAATCCTTGACAGAGTTACCTTCTCTTGCGTACAGATGGGGGTAATGATGTGAAATAGCATTAAAAGTTTCAAAGCAATATCTCAAAGGGTTAAGGCAATAAGTGGATTTTACCCATATTCAATGTATTTTCTAAGTCAAAAAGGGGCATAATTCTGTCAAAAACCTTGACAGAGTTATGTCCTCTTGTCTGTTGATGAAGGTCGTGATGGTAAACAAGTATGGTCAGTTTCAAAGCAATACCTCCAATGGTTTTGAAATAAAGTGAGGTGGTACAAAAAAACTTAACCAAGCTCAATACACTTTCTAAGTCAAAAAAGGGCCATAATTCTGTCAAAAACCTTGACAGAGTTATGTACTCTTGTCTGTAGATGGAGGTTATGATGGTGAACAAGTATGGTAAGTTTCAAAGCCATACTTGTAATACTTCTGAAATAAAGTGGGGTGGTACGAAAAACTTAACCAAGGTGTGACGCCAACGCCGACGCCGACGCCGGGGCGAGTAGGATAGCTCCCCTTTTCATAGAAAAGTCGAGCTAAAAATGTTACAATGGTTGCCGGTACAGACTGGAATATCTAGCTCGTTTACGGAGGTAACGAGGCTCTGTGGTAATGAGGCTCTGCCGAGTTTCCGCTAAACAGTTACCAGAGAGCTAGTTATTCCTGTCTGTACCGACAGCCAGTGTTTGATTCTTTTTCTTGCATAATACAATGTCATATCAATTATTTTCAGTGAGGAAAGTATGAAAACTGATATTCTCATAACGCACTTTCTTCGTCTAGTAGCATTTGAACTTACAACTTCATTCACAGCAGTAAATGAAGTCATCCAAAGAACGCAATTCATTCATAAAAGACGCACAGCAATCAGACACCATATAAAGCACGTGACTTGTCGTACTGTGGGGTTGTAACACAGGTTTTTCTAACACCGATGTAAACAGTAGGTAATCCTGCCTGATATGCAAGGAGTATTGCTTCTTACATGACTTGCTATTTGGACATGTATATAATGTAAAGCATCATTTTTCATGCAATATACATAGGTGGGAAAAAAATATTTTATTTTTAGAACGTTATATAATATACATGTACAAGTACAACATCTACTGTATCTTACCAATAAAATATATGGCAAACTCTTGCATGACCTCCAGAAGGTCATTTTGTACAGCCTCTCGTACCGCTGCAAAATCTACCAGTCCATTTGACAGATTCTTTATATCAGTTTCATAATTACTGAAATGAAATAAAAACAGTTCAATTATTGTTTGCCCAGGCCAGGAGCATAAAAATAACACAGCTTTAATTGGTGAAATCACTGATTTATATAAAAGGGACATTACTCTTAAAGAATCATACTCTTGAAAAAAAGACTATTTTAATGGTGTAGAAAAATAAACTTTAGGATTTCAAGAATCTGATCAGCTAGAAAGTCATGATTTAAGAAATAATATATCCCAAACAGTGATTTTCTTGCTAAATATCGCCCTTGTGATATAATGGTGTGCTTTTGAACGACAAACAGCAATATAATCAATGATGGTAATATATTATTTCAACACGACATGAACAAATAAATGCTGCCATACTTGATATAAAGCTAAATTGTGCCAGATTTGTTTCTGTACCTATTTATTAGAGCTTCGCATTTTAATGTTTACATTACATGTCTTATGGTTACATCACATGTCTAAATATAAAATGTCAACAGTAATTGCACAATTAAACACACTTTCGGTCCTTCTATGTTCAATAGAGAAAAAAGTTGGTCGTGTTAGAATTTACAATAACAGTGTGGTAAAACTACTCACCTTAGTAATGTTGGATCTTCGATAATGCCTTTGTATGTAAGGGTGACATTGTAGGTGGAGCTCAAATTTGCCAGGATACCCATTGACTCCAATAATTTCGCGACCTCGCCAAATTCCCCAGATTTCACAAAGAGGTCAATCATCTCACCGAATACTATGATCATGATTGGGAATGCTGACCCATGTACCATAGCACTTAATGTTCCTAGTATCATGAACAGCACGTCTTTCTTTTCAGCATACTTGAACTGAAATCAATGAAAAATATGTGCCCTTTAATTTCACAAAGCTATTAATAATAACAAATAGAGCATAATGAATGAGTGTAGGTTCCATACGGAATTTATTGAATGAGTTGTATAAAATTATATAATGGTAGCCTCTAAAATTATATTTTGGTCTGAAAGGGGAATTATTATACTTTTGACCTTAAGAATCTTATTCCAATGTTCTTCAATATTCTTCCAATTTTTTTAACCATGATTTTGCACTATAATATATCAGTATGAATAACATGGCTCTAGAACTATGTCTTTAGAAACCTTTCGGTTAGCTCCATAGGTAGAGCATTGGACTGTGAATCAAGCGTTCCTGGTTCGATTCCAAGACAGTGCAGGTTACTTTTGTTGTGATTGATCATGAAATCCTTTCTACGGTCATTAATTTGCACTGCACCTTTGCTCTGGCATGTACAGAAGTCAAAATTAAAGGCAACTAGTACTGAAAATCTGCTTGACGGTCAGCCCAGGAACGATGCAGTGGCTGAAATGTGCTGCAGTAAATTCAATGTGGCTTACTGTCGTGATCCGGAATGAAAAAACTATCAATACCTCCACCAGTATGTCTTGAGACCCAAAGTAAGAAAAAGTAGTAATTTATTCTCAAATGCAAAGGATGGAGCTAAAAATGATGTTTATTACCACTTACCACTTCAAATATGCCAACCATTGGGGCATCCTCTTTTTTATCTTTACCATTTTTACTGTCTGAATCTTTATCATTGATTTTAGAAGTGGTCCCATTCTCAAAACCATTCCTATCTTTCATCTCCATTGCTTTAATGTCCGATGGAGACACTCGTCCTGTAATTGTATATCATATATGGGTAATAATGTAGACATTTGTCCTGTAATTATATAACATAAATGAGTAATCATGTAAAGATACTCATCCAGTAATGATATAATTTTATGTTTTATCATGTAAAGACACTCGCCCTGTAATTATAACTCAAACATGGGTTATCATGAAGAGGCACTATTTTTGTTTATAGTCCTGTTATAACATTACAATTCATACATGTTTAATCATGTAAAGACACTCCTCCTGTAATGATATAGTTTCATGTTTAATCATGTAAAGACACTCCTCCTGTAATGATATAGTTTCATGTTTAATCATGTAAAGACACTCCTCCTGTAATGATATAGTTTCATGTTTAATCATGTAAAGACACTCCTCCTGTAATGATATAGTTTCATGTTTAATCATGTAAAGACACTCCTTCTGTAATGATATAGTTTCATGTTTAATCATGTAAAGACACTCCTCCTGTAATGATATAGTTTCATGTTTAATCATGTAAAGACACTCCTCCTGTAATGATATAGTTTCATGTTTAATCATGTCTCCTTCTGTTATGATATAGTTTCATGTTTAATCATGTAAAGACACTCGTCCTGCAATTAATCAATAAACTTTTTTAATCATGTAAATAGTACACTACTAATCCTGTAATTGAAATAAAACTAAAATTATGAATAAATAAAATATATGTTAATATAAGGAAAACGATTTTTTTTATAATATACCTGTCTGAATAATGTAGAGGCCTTTATGTTATGAATTTTTTTTAATTTATTTATTTTGTCAGATTTCTGTGCCTGATGTTGTATATGTGTTAGGGATGGTGTAGTACTGTGCAAGACTTTTCTTTGTTACAAAAGAAGTTTATAATGTCTTTCTGCATCTTAGAACTGCTATTCTTTTATCATTTTTACTAACAGATAACTTTAACCATCACTCATCATATGAAATGATGATAAAATTTGAAAATTTAGTCTTGGAAGGAGAGAATTATCACAGAGTTATTCTTTTGGTAACTACACCTGGAGCTCAAGCCTTGGATCACAGAGTTTTTGGTTTTTTTGGTTGCTAAGGAAACTGATTCTTCGCATCAATTTTTAATCTCCTCAATTGAAAAGTTGAGAAGAAAGACATGAAAATTAACAAACTGGATTTTTCAGGATGGAGGGAAGAAATGAAGACTGAGATAAAACATCTGGGTTTACACAGACATAAATTCTATGGAGTCTTCACACAAAAAAAACTATCAACAAATTCTTATAGATTCCATTTCACATAAAACCTGCTCTCACATTCCTTGCTACATAAAGATTTCACAAATATAAACAAAATTTCCTCCTGTTAAACAGGTCTTAAAATCTGTCTGGAATAAAACAAGAGAATTCAATCTGTTCACTAATCCAATTTTATAGCTTCACAATGGTAAAGGAAGGTAAAAGTTATCCGATCTCCAGTCTGAAAATGTCTTTAACAAAATTTTTAAAGATCCATTTTGAAAATTTTTAGAAACATTCAATTTTTCTCTACGTATCTAAGGAATACTGAGTGCACTTAGGCTTGGCTATATTTAAGCACTGTGTGACAAATATAAATTTGACCTTGTTTGCATGGCTTATCTTATCAGAAGGAAAATGTTTATTAAATATTGATGAAAATTTAAAAAGCAACAAAGAAAACCAATAATCTGGCATATTACCTGTTATTTAATTAAAGAGTCCTTTGTACAGTATAACCTGTAAACAAAGGCCATCCAAGTGAGAGATCAAACATGACTTTTTTTTAGATAAGTGGTCTTTATTTGGAGGCTACTCTCCACTATTTTAATTAGTGAAGGTTTGTTAAAGAATGGCCTTTATTTACAGGGTGATCACTTTTCCCAGGTGGTCTTACATACAGGTTAGACTGTACATTCCAAGGTGGTCTTAAACATAGTTTAGAAAAATGTACATGAAATTACTCTAATAATTTTTGGGATCTTAAATTTGGAACCAGTCATTTTAATCACTTAACCCTGATATTAACATATCTACTAGCTTGATTTTGGGAACATTGTTTACAAATCCACATACAGTATATGCCAGAATGTGAAGGTATCAGTTGACATTTAGACCCTGATTTCAAAACTTTTGGCTGAAATTCAGCCTCATTCCCATCCCTGATTGAGTAAACCAGTTGCCTCTATTTAAACATGAATTTCCCTAAAAATAGAATCAACAAATCAAGAATCAATTAATCAGTCAGAAAACATAAATATCTGTCAGGTTGTCATGTGATTGGTCAACAAACCCAAGCAGTCAGGGTTGCCTGAACAACTTTTAACATTTTATATTTGTTATCCCCAAATGAATGGAAAATTTCATAAATGATTGCTGCACAAGTCCACTTTTAAAAATTTCAACAGCATATGGGTAAACAATTCCAGCAAATTACAGCAGAACAAGCACATGACACAAATTCAGTCCAGCAGATGACACAAATTCACTCAGACACATGGCACAAATTGAGTCTGGCATATGACACAAATTCAATCTGGCACATGACACATATTCAGTCTGGCATATAACACAAATTTACTCAGACATATGGCACAAATTGAGTCTGGCATATGACACAAATTCAGTCAGGCACATGACAAGAATTCAATCGGTCAAACAATAATCATAACATAATGAATAAAATACTTCACATTTTTCTTAATGCCACATCAAACATAATATTAACTGATGACACAAAATCCTACCTAATTTTCCTGTAGTGTCATCAACAAAGTCATTACTGGCCACTTTTTCATACCTAGTTGATTCCATGGCAACTCTTTCCAATAATTTCCTCCAGAATAAACGTCACTTAGAATATCTTATATTCAGTTACGTAGATGTTATTTATAGCGTCAAAGCAAACCTAGCAGGTGATTATTAGTGCACAATATTTTACATATACATGACTGTATATTAATTACATATATAAAGGATGTACGTAATATATCGTCACCTATGTCCATTAACGGGTTAACCCCTATTAAACTATATCAGTATTAAAATATATAAGGAGTAAACCCGATACTGCGCAAAGGTGATGATTATGTCCCTTAGGAGGAAAACACGTGAAAATTTAACCTTAAATCAAACAGAATATCATCAAAAATTAACACTAAATCAAAATATTCAACAACTACATGTGATTTTGACACAAACAATTAACATCAATTTTGCAGGTAAAATACACGTGTTAAGTTTGCTTTGTACTATAAGGAATTTTTAAGAAGCAAATTTTATTTATAATCACAAATAACATGAGATATCCTCACAAATTTATAGTAACATTGTCCATAAAACCGACTTCCAGTTGTATTTATTCATTAGCCCCGAGGTGACAGTTGTACTTTACTTGTACATTGATCACTACATTGTTTCACATAATTGTAATATTTAACGTCCTGGTGTTTTTTTTTTCAATTAACAGCCATCTTAATTAATCATCACTCAATAAAAATGTTTGGTGTCGTCTTAACCTTTAAAGCTACATGCCTCCAGATGAGTCAAAATAAAAATGTTTGGTGTCGTCTTAACCTTTAAAGCTACATGCCTCCAGATGAGTCAAAATATTTCAATAAAATCAAACTTGAGAAAAATGTACTAAGATGTAAGGAAAAGTAAAAAGTTTCAAGATTCAAGTAATAATATTACATATTATGTGTGATTAATGAATAATTTTTCAGTATTTACTCAAAAGTTAAATTGAAAATTAGATTATTACTGGTACTACAACTTGAGAATAGTGACACCCAAATTATTTTCACTCAAAAAATATTTCTGTTATATCATATATAACATGCCAAGTTTAAAGAAATTCTATTGAACAATTTAAATTCTGCCTTTAAGTCTATAAGAAAACTAGCAAAAACGTCCTTTAGATTATCCAAGTGATACATTTCTATTGTTTTTATAAATATTTGAAACACTTGCGGAAAATGTACATACCACTGTTAACCAATTATCTTTAATGCAAATATACTTTTGTTTAAAGAAATATTTTAAATCCTGACTGAGATACAAATCAAAGATTCCGAACTTTATCTAACATCATGTTCACATTATTAATATCCAGGTACAATTATCAGGTACTGGGGTTTAACAGAATCAAACAATTATCTATTCTCTAGAATATTTCCAAGACTCAGATAAGAACTGTATAATCCCATGTATTGAGCTATTATCACATCTTGGCTGGTCAAATATTTCCTGCACATTTTGCAGATAAGCACTCAGAATTTATCAGGTTCCAGGCAAAATGTCATCATGTTAATTTAATAATTGACATATTGTATAATAGATTTGGAATGCGTTCTGTTGAAAATGCGTCAGAGTTAAATCGTAGACCCCGTACATGCACAATGCGTCAACTGTTACACAGTGCGTCAACTGTTCCACAGTACGTCAACTGTTACACAGTGCGTCAACTGTTACACAGAGCGTCAACTGTTACACAGTGCGTCAACTGTTACACAGTGCGTCAACTGTTACACAGTGTGTCAACTGTTACACAGTGCGTCAACTGTTACACAGTGCGTCAACTGTTACACAGTGCGTCAACTGTTACACAGTGCGTCAACTGTTACACAGTGCGTCAACTGTTACACAATGCGTCATCTGTTACACAGTGCGTCAACTGTTACCACACTGTCTGACTCTAACAAGAACCGGTTGAACCGGGTGATGCTCCCCGAGAAGGTTCTGGACACAGGAAAGTATAAAAAAAATGAACAAAGGGCAATAACTCCAAAATTAGACCAGGCTTTGTTTAGGTTCTTTAAGCGTTGCAGTTCTATCCAATTATATCTAGCTACCTACAAAGTTTCATGTTGATATCTCTAATAGTTTTAAAGTAATGTCCAGGACAAAAGTCAAAAAGTAAAAATAAACAAAGGGCAATTACTTCAAAATAAGGCAAGGCAGAGTAATGATTTTTAAGCACTGCACTTCCACCCAATGAGACCTATCTATCTACAAAGTTTCATGTTGATATCTCTTATAATTTTAGAGTAATGTCCCAGACAAAGTTCAAAGTGTCAAAATGAACAAAGGGCAATAACTCCAAAAGTACGCAAGACAGTGTTACAGTTCTTGTGCACTGCAAACTTACTCAATGAGATCTATCTACCTACAAAGTTTCATGTTGATATCTCTTATACATTAAGAGTTATGTCCCGGACAAAGTTAAAAGTGTAAAAATAAACAAAGGGGCATAATTAAAAAATTAGGCAAGGTAGAGTTACGGTTCTTGTGCATTGCACTTCTACTCAATAAGATCTATCTACCTACAAAGTTTCATGTTGATACCTCTTATACTTTTAGAGTTATGTCCAGGACAAATTTCAAAGTGTAAAATAAACAAAGGGGGATAATTCAAAAATTAGGCAAGGCAGTTACGGTTCTTGTGCACTGCACACCTACTCAATGAGATCTATCTACCTACAAAGTTTCATGTTGATACCTCTTATACTTTTAGAGTTATGTCCCGGACAAAGTTCAAAGTGTAAAATAAACAAAGGGGGATAATTAATAAAATAAGGCAAGGCAGAGTTACGGTTCTTGTGCACTGCACTTCTACTCAATGAGATCTATCTAACTACAATGTTTCATGTTGATACCTCTTATACTTTTAGAGTTATGTCCCGGACAAAGTTAAAAGTGTAAAATAAACAAAGGGGGATAATTCAAAAATTAGGCAAGGCAGAGTTACGGTTCTTGTGCACTGCACACCTACTCAATGAGATCTATCTACCTACAAAATTTCATGTTGATACCTCTTATACTTTTAGAGTTATGTCCCGGACAAAGTTCAAAGTGTAAAATAAACAAAGGGGGATAATTCAAAAATTAGGCAAGGTAGAGTTACGGTTCTTGTGCACTGCACTTCTACTTAATGAGATCTATCTACCTACAAAGTTTCATGTTGATACCTCTTATACTTTTAGAGTTATGTCCCGGACAAATTTCAAAGTGTAAAATAAACAAAGGGGGGTAATTCAAAAATTAGGCAAGGCAGAGTTACGGTTCTTGTGCACTGCACTTCTACTCAATGAGATCTATCTACCTACAAAGTTTCATGTTGATACCTCTTATACTTTTAGAGTTATGTCCCGGACAAAGTTCAAAGTGTAAAAATAAACAAAGGGGAATAATTCAAAAATTAGGCAAGGCAGAGTTACGGTTCTTGTGCACTGCACTTCTACTCAATGAGATCTATCTACCTACAAAGTTTCATGTTGATACCTCTTGTTGTTACAAAGTTATGTCCCGGACAAGAAAAGGGGACGGACGGACGGACGGAAAGACGGACGGACGGACGGATGGACGGACGGACGGACAAGGCGGCGACTATATGCTCCCCCGAAATTTTTTCGGGGAGCATAAAAATAGACCATGCTCGTTGATGGGCTACATTTTTACTGGGGTTTACTAATTGTGGCGTCAGGGAAAGGGATAACGAAAGAAAAGTCGAATTCGGATGCTTGTACAATTTGGTTACTTTTTTCTGGGTGTTAACATATTGTGACAACAAGGATCGTTTTTTTCTTTTTTCCTATGATACAAAAGAGAACGAACATCAAAACATGTGACACTAAGACCACGCCCCATCGTACAAATCAGATACGCGTCCTGTTTCGATGCTTTTTCTATTACTTATATTTCATCATTGCTTCATTAAAGCATTCCCTCTTTGTTATATACTCAAAGGTCACATATTTACATACCTGTGCCCTCTGAAACACATACATCAGGTTCAAAATGCTTATATCAAAAGGTAAAAAGCCATAATCTATAATGAAACATTTTTGTAAAATTAAAAAAAAACAACAGAAAAATCATAATGCGGTCTCCATATTAATCTTATGACTGATGCTTGAAAGAGTTGTAATATAGAATATTATACAACAGCCACAACAATACTATAAATACAAGTGATAAAATAAAACAATGCAGTTACCTTTAAAACGCAAACATTTGTAGCGTTGCCATTAATGCCATTCTGAAGCTAAGTTATGTTTTTTCCTATATCAAGAATTGAAGAATTTGTTCTACAAAGCGCCTGAATAATATTTCAATAACTATTCATGTACATGCATTGGTTAACCATTTAAGACTACAGAATATCTGAGAATTCTCTGTAAAGCAAGATCCAATGTAAAAGAAATTTACATTATTTGAAGAGCTAACAGTCTTATGTGGCTTATTTTCATCAGCTTCGCATCATATTACCAAGAAATTCTTCTCCAAGATTCTAAAATCTTTGAACATAAATGATACTATAAATAGCTCAAATGATGATTCAATATCTGCAATATACTTCTAATCATTTAAGCCAATCAGAGTGCTGCTTATAAAAGGTGCATCACAATCATGTTACAAACAGCTAACTCTTAGTTTTAAAGCAGCCTTCAGCTTTTCTAAAGGTTAAATATGTTATTTTTAAATAAATTGTTTCATAATTGTCAAATGAAAAGAATTAAGGTGGAAAATGAAATATGCCATCAATAAAATACATAAACATATTATAAGAAGACCCCTCGATCATTACCTATAATCTACTGGCCAAGTCTCTCTATATTTACAATAGTAAAGCGGAGGATTTGTTTCCCCGACACTGGCATGATTTATTTCCTGAAACAGGCGCCCTATAAATTGCTCTTGGGATGCAGTTTTGGAAAACAGTGATATGATACACTTTTAGATAAGATAAAATTACTGAAATACATATGTATCAAGTTTGAAACAACACGGAATTGTTTTCCAACAAAAAATAAAAGCTGAATTAATGCTTTGGCTTTGACAGACTCAACATATAAATGACTCTTTTGGTGATCAACCTTGACCTCTTCAGATTAAAGACCTGGGAAACCACTGCTCTTTCACTATACTAACTGAATATTACTGGTCTTTCCCAATTGAGACCATAAAAACCAAGGTCCAATGAACAAGAAATTAACAAAAAATTTGATATAAAATGTTAAAATTTTATCTTCGACAGTTTCAAAATAAAACCAAAACAACAAAAACTGTCAAAAAGACAGCATGCTTTAGAAAAGTGACATAACTCTGTAAAAGAAATAATTCAGTCAGAGTTATGGATAACCACAGAGAACATTTCAACCCATTTCCTTCACTAGTTTTGGAGATGCCAACTTGCTTGCATGAAAAAACATACCCAATAGCCAAGTGTGAAGGCCACAGCATGGCTGACACAGACGATAATGTGAGTACAGTATAACAGTTCTACGCCCTAAGATAATTCTCCCGAACTGCCGAGGTTTAAACAAATTGGGTTATAATTATAGTCAGTAAAAAAAACCAAACAGATTTCTATCACCATTCTTTGTAAGCTATGATAGAATTAATTCGTAATAATACTTAAATGACAAACATTATGTCATATTGCATGACCATATTTGGCAATATCGCCTTTCTCACCTGTATAATATAGCGGAAAAATGTTTTTATACTTCTAAAAATACCTTTACCATATATGGTTAAAACAAAAATCACATAATAAAATAATTGTGAAACAGACTATAGAATTTGCACTCTTCAAACAGCTACTTGTTAATCTGACCTTAAGATCAGTTTTTGGGTCAATAGTCAACAGAGCCATAAAATGAAATAAAGTATAGGAATTTTTGTATAATAATAACATTTTATAATTTATTTTGTTTCTAAAAACAGATACTGTATAGGTGCAGCCGATGAACAATTTTATTTTTTAAATGCAATAAACATGCAATGATAACAAAATAACATAAATGTCTTACGATTCAATAAAAAAAAAACTGCAATCGTATTGGACAAAAAATAAGTTTAATTCAAATACTATAAAATAGATTTAAAATTTTAAAGGGACTTCACTGAGTTTTTTAGGCATGGGGAAGATGGACATATTTTTTCAAGATTTGTGTATCATTTTAAGTGAGCCAGTTCATCTATGCAAAAATCTAAAATGCTATTGTTTTTTAGGCTTTTGGACCTCAGTGGAGTTCCTTTAAAGTTAACATTATTAACATCAATAAATGCAAGTTTAAAGCCAATACAAGAGAATCTAGGTGATAAAAACTGTAAATTTAGAAATGAGCAATCTTTATGACTACATTAACGGTGGAGATAAAAATTGTGGGAAAGTCTCGACTTTCTTGAGGCAAATACCACAGTTGTGACAGTTTCAAAACATTTTGCTACTTGTCCAAAATAGGGAATATACCACCAACTCAAAAGTCCGAAACTGCTATGTTCAATTGTGACAATGAACAAATTATACCTGGTAAATATCTACTATTACTATTTATGGAATTTTTCAAAACCAGAACATAAATGACAAATCGGACGATTTTCGATCTAAATTTTTTGGCACTATGCCAGTATTTCTATTATTAGTAACTTAAAAGACATCTACTTTTATATACTTTAGGTATACTATAATCCTGATGAAGGTTTGACAGAACTGGAAACCGGTACACAATATAAATAACCTCAACCAGCTCATGTGTCAATATGTTTAATTTCTCCATTTTCCCTTTTATTTTGAAAAATAGACATATCTGCATGTTAAAACACCCGTTACGAAGCAGATGTGCTATAATCCATATATAGCATGGAGCTTTTGCAAAATGAATATAATAAATAAGGTATCATAAAATTTGATATAATATGCAGATGCATGCACTTGAATGTAAAAAAATGTAAAACAAAATTTGATATATTCAGGCAATTACACACTCCGATAGAAATGTTTCATTTTTGTTTTTGTTTGTCTTTATTCAATGTATTTTCTATAGTACTTAAGGTAGAAGAAAACAAGTTTGAAAAGTTTAATAATAATATTGTTTTCATTAAATGAGTAAATTCAGAATGCATTTATTTGCTTAAAATTTGCCAACAGTACAATAGAGCCAGGCCAGCCTGTATTTCTGTTAATTCTGTATTTTGTTGGTTAATCCACTTTAAATCTTCAATAATAAAAGAAAATTCAGAACGCCGAGGTGAGCGCATTAAGATTACAAACATCACCGCAGCATCGCCAATATCCTCCAATTGAGAATGCGTGTGCGATTCCAATATACCAGGCAGAGTTAGTTATTTTTTATGTCAATTTTAACAACTTTTTGCTCAATTATCTCAGCAGTCATAATCCACCTAATAACCTGCTTTTCTCTATTATTATATTATATAACCTCTACTGATTAACAACTTCTCCACAAGTGACCCACTACTCAATTCTCATCCCACACGATTTCTTAATCAGTGGTCAAAAAACAAACGACCATTAGACTCAATGTCCGAGATCAAATGTGACAAAGAAATACCGCCTTGCTCAAGGATCGGACCAACAACCCCTGGAATCTGATGCTGATCACTGTTGTCAGCTAAGCGGGCGGTAGGGCTGTCATTGATGGAAAATTTTGTATGGATATATCGAGAGACAAATATCGACAATATATCAATACATCGACTTTGACAGTAGATACAATGAAAAACATTTAAACATGTGTTATAATGAATTAAGCTCATGGTCTTATAATATGCATGCTTGTATTATACATTAATAATATATACTACAAACCAACAGAAAGTTTATTTTTTTCTGTTATTTTTGTCACTAACATTTGAAAACAGAGTTTAAAAAGCAAGTTAGCCAAGAAAACTGGGAAAAAAGTGACTTCTCTTATTAGGCAAAATAGAAAAGTATTTTCACTAACAGAAATAAATAAATTTTAGCTTGTATCGATATTTGAAAATGTGTATCGATATTGTATCGGATGATAAATATCGATGTATATCGATAATGCAATATTCAATGACAGCCCTAGCAGGTGGACAACAAATTGTATGGCTTTACAATAAATTAACTTTATAACAGAACTTATAATTGCTCAAAGTAATCAAAACATTTATAACTTGAAACTAAATAAAAAAACAGAAACAAACTGCAAATAAAAATAACTTCATAAAATCATATTACCAGAAAAGGAATGCCCTTCTTCCATCCTATTTTTTCCAAAACTGGCCTTCTTCGGGAATAAAATGAAAGATTACTGTGTAACTTAATACTAAACATGATTTATATACTACAGAAGACTATCTTTTAATGTTTATATATATTATGTAAAAAAAAAATCTTGCATTTTACGTGAAATCTGAACCATACAAAACTTCCATTTAAATAGAGAAAAACTATAAATTTCAGCAGTTAAAATATCTCTCAAATATACCCGATATATATACAAAACGGAAATACAAATTTATATCATTTTCTCAACTTGAGACTTTTTCATTACTTTTGGGTGAACATAATTCTCAGATTGTGTACTGTTCACTTATAAGATTAAAAACAAGTGATTAGAAAACACCAAAAAATGTCAATGCGAATTAACATTTATGTAAAAATAACAAAAAACAAAGGGCCATAACTCTGCCAAAAGTGATCAAATTACAAAATCCAAAAAAATTTATGTTGAAAACAGGGCGTTCAGATGGGGGATATATTGTTATGTACATTACTATCATTCTTTTATACAGGTTTGATTGAAATCTATTGAGAAATGAAGAATTTGCTTAAACAAGGGAAGTAATTATTAGTAACATCCAGTAGATGTACATTTGTCAACATGTGTATATATTTTTCCCTGCATTATATCTTTTATAAAACTTCACATTTGTAACATGGCTTTTCATTGGATAATCATGATGTTTATATAAACTTTATATATTGGCTGCCGTCAATTTATGAGGTCAATTATTTTCTTCCGCTAATAAAGGAAGTTTGCTGTATATAATATAAATTCAAAATAAAGATTCCTAACAGGGAAAGTATATGACCCTTAATTCAAACAGTTATTGGCAGTATAACAAATACATGTATAAACAAACAATTCTTTATATGTAGGGTCATATAAGCTGTCAAAAATTTTATATTTTTTTTTTTCACCCGGAATATAACAAATTTAAATTGTTACTGGGATACAATATAAAGCAATTTGATTTTAAGGCTTCAAAAGTTTTTTAAAGGCCCATTAAGCCTTGAAATGCTATCATTTTTTTGTCTATTTATTTAATTTTGTTATCATATTACAGTTCCAAAAAATTACTCATTTGCCATATAGATGAAATATCTTTCGATGCTTTTGCTTTTTGGCAACTGGTTTAATTATAGTGAGTTAGTATTTTGTATGGATGTCAAAATACTATTTGTTTACACTAAGCTTAATGTACATTTACAACACATTAATGTTCAGTCAATGCTAATTTCTGCAGTTGTTTAACATCTAAGATGCTCTAAAGTCATTATCAAAATATTATCATACAAGTATCTGACCTTTCTAAAGAATTGAGAGAAAAAAATATATTGATTTCTGAGGCAAAATGTGCCTTTAAGAAATAAATCTCAACAAATTCATACATATAATCTATATCCCTGTATTTCACATTTGTTCAATTAAAAGGAATTTAAATATTTGCCTGGTAAATAAACTTTCTCACATCACAAGAGTTTTGAACTTTGAACAAGCCGGATATTTCATAACATATTTTGAGGTTTTTTTAGTTTTTATTTGTACTAGTAGGGAGAATTCGGTGAAACATTTTAGTTTACTTTAAATACTTGGTTTGACTTAAAATAACATACGAAACAAATTGCATTTATATAAATGAACTGTCAATGTTTTATTGACATTTTTAAACTACATGCCTCCAGATGAGCCAATTTGAATTTCAAGAAAATCAACCTTTAGAAAAAAAATTTAAGAGAATTTTAAGAAAAATTCAATATATTCAAAATTCAAGAATTAATTTACATGTTTCATGAAATTAATGACTGATTTTGCAGTATTTATCACTATCTTCTAATGCAGTTAAGGCTATTTTTGCATATTTATTCTGGCCTTTATTCAATTTTGGTAATTTACGTGGATTTTAAGTGCTGTTTCACAATTTGCAATGTTTAAATTACTTTCTTTATTTACATTACGATATTTTACTTTTAAATACATTTTGAAAAATTATTCACGAAAATAAGAATGAATCTGGAGTTATGCGCTTTAAAACTTTTTGTCTTCTGAACATGAACATGTTAAGATTAGACAAGTTTTCCACAAAATATTCAGGTGACATTTTAAGGTATGTGTGTAAATAGGTATTACTACTTCTTGTCGACTGAACCTGTATTTAAAGGCCATAAACTTTTAAACAGAGCGAAAGTTTGTATTTCATTATTGATTTAGTTATGATATATTTTTATGACCGATTATGGTATATCAAATTTTTCCTTGCTTAAGTTGTGTAACAAGACCTAGATGTCTCATGTGAAGAATATTTTAGACTGTCCTCCGAAAAAAATGTTGAGATTACAAAGTTAAAAAAATTCAAATTTAGTAAAGAAATGATGAAATTGAGACTCATTGACCAGATTTTATACAATATACTTAGTAACAAGTCCTGTCACTAAAGGTAGGTACCATTCATAACTTTTTTTTTAAATTGGCACCATCTTATACATGTATATAATACCTACACACAAGTAGATACTACTAGTCGGAAGTTAATTGGTTTATAATTGGCCATGAGCATTTGGGCAATTTTACAACTTTTCCTTAAAAAGTCAAAATTTAGCACATCATAATATACACAGTATAGTATTACTATATTTTAAACACTCCTTCACAAACAGTGTTTACCGCAACTGGTGAAATATAAATATAACACTTCATATACCTTAATATTTTACATTTTTAAATTTTTTTGGGGGTATATCTTACATCAATGGATTATTGTAACCTAACCAATTCAAGCTGTGGTGTATTTTTTTTTATCAATTAAGGCCCATTCATCATTTTGGAAATATTTCGTTAAGCCATGTATGGGGGTATCAGAAGTTTATGAAATTTAAATTATATGTTGTCAGTAAACTAGGTCAGTTTTATTGGAGCATAACAACATTATTTAAGGTGTTTTGCCAAAGTTTCCTTTCATATATCAAGTGACTTAAATCTTGATATAAACACACATTCACTATTGCCAGCTGAATGATTTTGTAAACCACTTAGCATTTATAGCAATATCACTATCATAACCAGTGCAGTTGTACTTAATCATTGAATGAAAACTCATGAGTATTAACCTTTTACCCCATGAGCATATTGCGAAAAATGGCCGTTTTCATTGAAAAGCCTCCTGTAACAAGTTCAAACTGCTATGAAACTATGAAAAATGCTTCAATACTAATGAAACTTGGCACAAATGTTGACTACACCATAGCCTCTGTAACAGCATGCTCAATGGTAAATTTCCTGTTACCATGGCAACGGGGGGACGTCTCAAAATTGCCAAAAATCACTATTTTGCATTGTTTTTTTCCATCAAAACTGATTTCAAAGTGCTGCAACTTCTCAATGAATTGAGATAGAGTAAAAGGCTTTTCAGCGTCGGTTACTAGTTACCCTAAGATCGACCTGAGGCCATTTTTAGCCTGTCACATGTCCAAAATTTTCTTGGCGATGAGGGGGACTCCGCCCCCCTTCAAACCCCCCAAACAGAAGGGGGCACATCCCCCTTCTGGCAACCCCCTGATGTAATATTTGGATGGGGGACGGCGCCGAAAAAGTGGTCACTTTTTTTAACAACATTTCTCAAACGAAAAACAGTGTTTGGGGTCTAAATAGGGCATTTTTTCACTGTTTGAGGCCTCAAAAAAGGGGGGGGGCAAAAAGCCGTTGAAACACGCTTATATAAGGGAAAAGGTTAAAGGCCCATTATGTCTCAGAAATGCTATCATTTTTATTGCTCAAAAACTGTTTACTTTTGGTATCTTGTTAAAGTCTTTAGTTCAGAGTGTAATTTATGATAATCATAGTGAAATAGTATAATGTATGGAAGTCAAAATACTACTTTGTTTACATTTTGCTACCTTTACGTCACACATAACATTGTTCAGCGCTACTTTTTTCAGTTGTAAAACATCCAACATGCACTTAATTCATTATTTAAACATTATTACACCCATGTTTGACATTTCTAAAGAATTAAAAAATATGGATGACTGATGGATGTGCCTTTAAGGAATTTGAATTAATGCTTAAATTTTGACATTCACAATGTTTAAGGCTTAAAATACTAGAGCTACCGGTATATTCTTAAATATTTTTCACTAGCTCTACTATCAATTTATCTAAAAGAGATAAAAAATAAACCAAAAAAAAATGTTTATGTATTGATAACCCGTAATAAAAAAGAAGTGGGATTATCTCTATCTAGCTCTTTTGACTGTCATGTTATGAACAAGCTCTTCGGGCCTTCCCTCAATACTTCAGTAGTTGTATCAGTAATATCTTATCCCTGCACCATTCATTATCAGTCCATGTGTTTGTTATCTTGTGTCTTGTTTCAACAAGTTTATCACACTTTAAATAGTAGTAGTTTTACTATAACCTACTTAAAGACAAGTTAACACTTCGGAATGCTAGAGTCAAGACCATGTCAATGGCAAGTGATATAATGCAATCATTATGACAAGCCTTGAGTCAGACATGTCTGCACATCTAGTTTAAATCTCATTAAACTGTTGGCTGACTGCCTCACTGCGGCTTTTCATTTTTTTAGAGTTTCTGGTTTTGGTTTTAAGTTACATCATCATGATCATCTCCACACAATATTTGTATAAGAAGGTCATATGGCGACTTTCAAGCTAAAAGATTTTAGGTGCCACTCCATGCATTATGTCAAGTACACGGACAGGTGCCCAAGTGGAACCAATGACCTTCTCTAAGCTAGCTGGATGACTCTTCAATATTTCAAAGATTTGTAAATTACAATTAACATTACAATTCATATAAAATGATCTTATTTTAAATTGAATGACGAAACTAAGAGATAAAAAAGAATCATGTTGACATACATGTAGGGCTACTTGACACAACAAAAGGAAGGTTTTTTTGTCTTTGTTGAACAGTTTTTTACATTTTATCTATTAAATCGTGTCACTGTAAAGAAAATATGATTCAAAGGTCAGTTAGCAGACATGTATATCAAATATGTAATAACAAATACGGGGTTTTCTTTTTTTGATATCTATGGCAACAGAGGTGCCAACCAAAACAGCCGATCTTGCCAAGGGTCAAGGAGGATATTTTAACCTACAGGCTGAAAATACAACCGATTTTAACAACATTTCATCAGATGATTGGATCGCTAATTTGTTCATAATGAAAACTCTGAATCACTTAATATATGTCACGGTTCAGAACTGTTCACTATTTAGACAGGAAAATGTGTAAGCGGCAGGATAGCTCATATGTTAGAGGTATTCTGAGGGTCACAGGTTCGAGTCCCGGTCAGGTTGCAATCGCGATATTCTGAGGGTCACGGGTTCCAGTCCCGGTCAGGTTGCATATTTTCCTCACCCTATGACATATATAACAAAGGTAAAATATGCACATTTAATAAGCATGATATACATGTTTATAGATACAATCTCTAAGAGTGTTTGCATTTCATTCCAGGAACCTCGAGTTCAAGCCCGTCACTGGGGTCACTATTATGTTATGATCAGTTCTATTGAAAATGATTCACCTTTTTTCTGTGACAACTGAGCTATAAATAAATATGATAAAGCTACCAAAATCTAAAATTTCATCATGGTTATTTTACCTTAAATATTTTTTATTGTTATATTAACTTAAAGGTAATGATTAACAATTGCTAAATAATCAACAAACCACTGTCTTGGGATAGTCTTGTGGTGTCTTGGGGTATTCTTGGGGTGTCTTAGGGTGTCTTGGGATAGTCTTGGGGTGTCTTAGGGTGTCTTGGGATAGTCTTGGGGTTTCTTGGGGTAGTCTTAGGGTGTCTTGGGGTAGTCTTGGGGTGTCCACTCTTGGGGTAAATAGACCGACCCGTGTCAGACTACTTTGATAATTTACATTGATATACTGCTGATCAGCTAGTTTATAATACATGTATATACATATGATATTGCACATTTGCTCAATAACATGTCTAGCCAGGTTCAATGTTAGTGATTTTAGGAGAATAAATTTACATCTTGTAGAGTATACAGGTGTGTTTGTGTTCACACAGTTATATTTCTATTTTATGAAGTCTTCCCAGCAAAAAAACACATACCATTTGATTCACCCCCAGCAGAAGTAGGTCTATATCCTTTGAGTTCTGCCATTTCAGTCTTTTTTTCTCCTTCAACAACCAAATGACACTTGGCCAACTACTTCTGCAGACAAAAAAAATACATGTATTAACAATTTTCCTCTTCTGACAGATTTTTTCTCACCATTTTTAGAAGATGACCAGACTACCAGACATCGTTTATAATCTTTTGTTTGGGTGATTTTAAATTAAATTGGGAAATCTCACACTTATTACATCTATAGTTATTATTATCAAATAAAAGAGAGAAACTAAATTTAATGTTGTTATGAAATCCTTTGATTTTTTCATGTAAGTTATTTTATAAGTTATTTTATTTAGGACATATAAAAAAATTATTTTTTGCAGTTTTTCATGTGCTTAGGGGTCTATTCTAGTCCAACTTATTAGGTTTGTCAAAGAGACATTGAGATATATTTGAACAGGCAATGTCATTTTGACAGTAGGAAAAAAAACAGTAAAATGAGACAGAGTCAAATCATTCACACCTACCAGTAATTAATTAGGGCAATTTGGAATAGGGTGGTATCTGAAATTCTACTAAAGATTCCCAAATAATGAAACGAAAATAGTTCAGAACAGTATTTAAAATGGATTCCATCACCGTTTTGTTTACATAGTTCTAGATTTTTTTTCAATTTAACTACATTTTTGAAGAAATAAACACACATATAGAAAAGAAATATTTAGTACAGTACACACGGTGCATATCCATATCGGTACCCTCTTTGCGAAATCTGCTGAAACGGTACCCTCTCTGAACATGCACAGGTCATTCTCTGCTAAAAACAAACCAGCGATGGATACCAATCCAGTAAAATTTCATTGTTATAAGGAAAGGAGGTATGTCACGTAGAAAGGATGTATACCACGGAACACTAGGATGTTTTATTTATGTGCTGATTTGTCATGTGCCCGATTTTCATGTACTGCAACTTCACAATAAGCTACAAAAAATCGACATGTCTTGCTTCGCCCATCACCTCGACATATTTTTCGGACTGAAATGAACCTATGGCTTGATTATATATGCATCATACATATTTAATATGTTCATATACATATCATCTTCGGACAAATGGCAGTACATTGTCAAAAATAAATATAAAATTCATAAAAACACCCTACTTTCGGTTTTGCAGCGGCACGGGCTACCTCTCTTCATTTGAATTTTTATATCACAGGTACCCTCTCATTTTTTAACACATGGGTAACCTCAAAGCACGACATATACTTTTTTTTGCGTTATTCGTTAAGTGTGTATGTAATACTTTTTACTTTTATGTAAATATTACATACTTAACGATTAACGCAAATAAAAGCATATGTCGTGCTTTGAGGTTACCCATGTGTTAAAAAATGAGAGGTAACCTGTGATATAAAAATTCAAATGAAGAGAGGTAGCCCGTGCCGCTGCAAAACCGAAAGTAGGGTGTTTTTATGAATTTTACATTTATTTTTGACAATATACTGCCATTTGTCCGAAGATGATATGTATATGAACATATTAAATATGTATGATGCATATATAATCAAGCCACGGGTTCATTTCAGTCCGAAAAATATGTCGAGGTGATGGGCGAAGCAAGACATGTCGATTTTTTGTAGCTTATTGTTAAGTTGCAGTACATGAAAATTGGGCACATGACAAATCAGCACATAAATAAAACATCCTAGTGTTCCGTGGTATACATCTTTTCTACGTGACATACCTCCTTTCCTTATTACAATGAAATGTTACTGGATTGGTATCCATCGCTGGTTTGTTTTTAGCAGAGAATGACCTGTGCATGTTCAGAGAGGGTACCGTTTCAGCAGATTTCGCAAAGAGGGTACCGATATGGATATGCACCGTGGTACACTGTGTTTCACTTTCAGTTAACTTCTTTGTGTCAAGCATTTAGAACTATCTGTATCACTATATACTAGGGGAGAAGATGTGCAAGCAGCTAGACAGCTCAGTAAGTATAGCAGCAGAATGGTATTCCATGGGTCCTAGGTTCGAGTCATAGTCAGGCAGCACTTTTAGTCACCCTGTGACATTTGCATGGCACCACAACATGGGACCATGTTCCTTCACAAGAAAAAAATCTTATATTAAGATATGCATGACAAGTAGTGACCACACTTGTCCAGTACATAAATAAGCAAAAGAGAGCAAAGAGAAGAGAAAATATGTAAAGTTTAATTAAAACAATATTATAAAATCGGGTACGAAATTAATTGGATACGAATCAGTCAATTTCAACAGCGTTAAATTATTCTACTTACTTTTAAATTTTATCTCTTTTGTCTGCTATCCAAACTGTCTTTGTTCTAATCAGGAATTTTCTTCATTTCCAAATATTTTATTAGAGTTCACGTTTATATAAAAAAAGAACTGCCAACTTCAGTTATATGTGCATTTAATGGCGGGATGATCTATAAATACTTTTAAGTGATCTACCCGGATTCTTCATGCGCCGTTGATCGAAGCAGGGCACCAATGAAACTGCCTTAAATAAATCTATAGTCTGTTTCATGTACTAAAAATTGACCGAAAAAAAGGGTTTTAAACGCAAAATTAAATTTATATTTAACATATCATTCTTTTCAAAAATCAAAATTATGCACAAATATGGTTATGATGTTGAGTACAACATATTTTTCTATTCGGAAACAATATAATTTCACAGCGCGCACGTTGCGGTCATGTGCTCTTTTTTGACATCAACACATTTTTTTTTTCACGATGTGCTCATTTGTGACCCAACTGAACGTGCACTTACAAGACATCATTGTAAGCGGGCGATTTAAAAAATCCATTTCAAATGCATCTGCAGCATTGGTTTTTCATTGGCAAAATCTTTATTTATCGTCCCTTTATTTCTGTTTATTATGATATGCGTTTCGAGCAATCATATTAATTATAATACTATAATACTAATCGCATCTTCTCGGCTCTTTCATAATGCACCGAAATTGACAACAGATGGGCATACGAATATGAATTTTTTTTATGTGAAAGGTCCCCACAGCTCTTTCCAAACAGCCAAAAATTGTCAAAGGTCCTTCCTACAAAGGGGGCCGCTATCTACCATTCTCACCGCACACGATTAAATTCCTACACGAACGTCACGGTCGCATCCGATTACACACTCAAGCTGAAGTCACCTAAAGATTCAATTTTGTTACAAAGTAGTTTACCAGAAGGACACGCGAGGTCACAGGATAGGTACCATGCAGACGTCGTATTTTGAGTACGATGCCTTCGTACGTTGTTACGAAGCCGTCAAATGACCTTCACCTCCGGGTGGTATACAACCCACGGCCAACCGCGGCACACTTAAGGGGCCTCCGTGGCCGAGTGGTTAAAGTCGTTGACTTGAGATCACAGGTCCCTCACCACTGTAGGTTCGATCCTCACTCGGGTCGAAATCTTTCATGTGAGGAAGCCATCCAGCTGGCTTACGGAAGGTCGGTGGTTCTACCCAGGTGCCCGCTCGTGCCTGAAATAATGCCCGGAGGGGCACCTGGGGTCTTCCTCCACCAATAAAGCTGGAAAAAAATCGACGAAAAATCTCGGCGGGACGCTCTAGGATGGCCCGACTTGAGTGTACGGTCGCCCATATGGGCTCTCCGGCGGCGACCTTAAATAAACGCAATTAAAAAAAAAAAAAAAAAGGCACACTTCAGTTGCAGATAGTATTGAGAGCTAATTAAACTACGTTTAAACTTCATTTTGGCTCTTCATATTACTATCAAAAACAATTCTATTCACACAAAAATCTATGATAAAAGTGATGATTTTGATTATGGTATATATAGTAAACTATCCACATTTAGATGGAGACGTACCGCATGCAACATCTGACGGGGTATATGTATCTCAGTTAATTAGATTAGCAACATGAGGGATTTTAACAAGCTAAATATTTTTATTACTAGCAAGCTACTCAAACAGTGCTACCGTCATTATAAATTACGTAGATATTTTACAAAATTTAACAATCGTAACTTTGATTTAATATCAAAATTCAGTCGTGATTCAAAAATGATTTTAATGGAGATGTTATTAACAAGCTTCGCAAAATCTTTGGTCATTGTTGCCTTTAATAAAATTATTAAACGTTTAACCAAAAGAAGTTTTGACTACTTTTTAGATATACCGCATGCTTAGTGTTCAACAGTTGATCATTTCCTCTTTTGATTACATCTGACGGACCAAGTGGGATATTCTACTCTTTGGACAGTTCTTAATGCCCTTTGGGACTGAATTGCCTTAATGTTCGTCTTCTGCCTTGCTTCGTCGGGCCCTTGTAGGTGATATTTTTTGTTACTCTGTCTTCCTTTAAAATGTTGAGTACTTTTGTTATGGTCATACATGTATATGAATTCCTTTATATGTATCTACATAATCATTTCGGTATTTTACTTATTTTACCTTTTGAAACCATACAACTGTTAAAAATTTACTTGGCGAGGATTCAATTTATTGACACCATCTCGTTTATAGGAACATGGTGGGCTAAGAGTGAGGTTTGGGTTTAAACTCCCCAGTACGGAATGCCGTTAGGGCCATCGCCTATGAATGTGTTGATCTGAAACGCGATAGTCGATAGTACGATGGTGAAAACGCGAAATCACGAAACTACGATGGTGAAAACGCGAAATTACGATGATGAAAACGCGATAGTACGATGATGAAAACGCGTCAGTACGATACTACGATGATGAAAACGCGATAAACTATCGTGTTTTCACCATCGTACTGTCGCTTTTCACCATCGTAGTTTCGTGGATTTTCGCGTTTTCATCATCGTACTTCGTGTTTTTCCATCATCGTACTTTCGCGTTTTCACCATCGTACTATCGCGTTTTTATCATCGTACTGTCGTGTTTTTCATCATCGTACTATCGCGTTTCACCATCGTAATGTCGTGTTATTCACCATCGTACTGTCGCGTTTTCACCATCGTAGTTTTGTGATTTCGCGTTTTCATCATCGTACTGTCGTGTTTTCATCATCGTTCTACCGCGTTTTACCATCGTACTATCGGGTTTTCATCATCGTACTGTCGTGTTTTCATCATCGTACTATCGCGTTTTCACCATCGTACTCTCGTGTTTTCATCATCGTACTATCGCGTTTTCAATCAATAGC